>NW_022196905.1:158639217-158648959 GCF_008632895.1 Mastomys coucha | reverse complement strand
TACACATGAAACTGCCTGGGCCTGGTGTCTGCAGACGCTTTCTGCCGCGACTCAAAACCCATCAGTCATTAGGTAGGACGAGGTCATGGGAAGTGAGAGCCACCCTGGGGCCCTTATCCCCACAACCACTGAATAGCTTGAGGTTTTCTGATTCCGGGTGCCTTTTCCAAAGCTAGAAATGTGAGCCAAATCACCAAGGTGGCTGTGGAGTGAGCCTGGGTTCCTTCTAGGCACTTTTGGATGTAAGCTGTTTTCTATTAGAGCCATGGCATGTTGGATTGTGGTCTTTTACATTTCCCAGATTCGGAGTCTCTAGCTCCCATGTAGTCACATCTGAGAAGCTTCATCATTCACTTCCTAATGGTATTGACTGACTAACGGTATCTTTAGAATAGGTCTGGCCTTTATATGCCATAAAATGAATCCTTTTCCTAAGACACGCTGTTACTAAAGAGACCAGACTTTAAACCTTTCCTGCCTCAAGCTCCCAAGTGCTGGGATTACAGGCAGGAGACATCACACCCAGCCTAATTTTCAGGGACGCTTAGTTGTGCTTTCCTACTACCAGTGTTCTATCTCCAGTGATGGGTAGCTGATAAGAGACGGGTCACCTCTGAGCAGTAAGCTAGATGTACACCCCACAGGAGCATCCATCACTCCAACCGGAAGAGCTCTTGGATTAAACTAGAGCACTGGGTAAATTATTCAGGAGGGGCATCACGTGACTGCTGCGATTGAACCCCGGATAACAGCAAGATCAATGGGCTGTCACCAACACAACCAGGGACTTGGCAACAGTGCCCTTTGTCTGAGTGAGTTACCCCGGAGCACAAGTCGCAGAATGCTGTGAAGTATGTAATAACAGAGAGAGCACTTAAAGGACAAAGCAGATGTATAAATACTAATTGAAGGACTGACGGAGAGCCAATCCTGCTTTCCTTCCAGATGCTTGTAGAATACCACGTCCTCAAAGAAAAACAGCACCACCTGGACTGGCCACATGCTAAACAAGACAGGAAGCACCTGTGGTTAGAACCAAGGCAGGCCCAGGCACTCTGCAGGACCCTACCCAGAGCATAAGCTCTGGAGACAGACTTAATCTTGTGGTGTGTTCCTATTTGAATTTGTTCTAAAATTGTTTTTTGAATGTGGATTCCCGAAAAGACACTTAGTATTGTCAAGGTGACACTGTAGTAACAGTACATCCATGACAGATAACTATTGTCAAGTCCTCCCTCAGAGCCATGTGTCCTGTGGATTCAGTGTGGAGGTGCTCCATCTGTTGGGCTCCTTTGCATTACAGCATCACTCTGAGGAATGAGACTGTCTGCTGCAAAATCCACCGGAAAGCCTTGTAGGTGTGGTGGACATTTAGCTCTCTGGTGAATCCATTGGCACAGCTAGCCCAAGTAAGCCCAGGAAATGAACAAGAGCTCTGTCTTTAAAAGCCCACAGTCAGCAGCTTTCCCAGAGGCTCTGCTCACGAAGGCTTCATTGTTTATCAGTGGTCAGGGCAAGAGAAACAGCTGAAGGCAGATGAAGGCTCCATGACCATGCTGGCGCAGCACCTAACTGATTCTGTGCTCCTGGTGAACAAGAAGGATGGCCCATCAAGTAGAAACCTATTCACTCTTCAATGAGATGGGCTTGCACAATGAAGTGAAACAAACAAAAAACAAAAAACAACAACAAAAAAAAACAGTGAAGAGATTTCTTAGCAAACATTGACTTTGAAAAGGAAGTATTAAGGGGACAAAAACTTGAATTGGATTTTTCTGCTTTATATGGAAATTCGCTTCATTTATATGAATATTTCAGCAGATGCCTTCTGAAAATGTTAAATCTCACTTCACAAGATAAGAAGGAAATAGAAAGGGACCACAAAGTCATGGAGCCTGTTTCTGTACACTAGTTCACAAATGAATCACATAAGACATTCTTTCTGGAAAAATAATTGTCAAATTTATTCTTATTAACCTGTTTCGAAACTAGGCCAGCCGGCTTCCTGGTTACAGACACTTGACACACTGACGTCTGGGCTGGGGCAGCCGGCTTCCTGGTTACAGACACTTGACACACTGACATCTGGACTGGGGCAGCTGTCATGCACCAAGGGAGCACTCTGGGCATGGTGAGGGTGGGAGTGGGGACTGCAAAGATGCTGAGGGATGGAGAGATCAGGCCTGTGCTTAGGGGCTTACAAGAAAGTCCTGGATTATCCCTGATGTCACAGCACGGCTCAGCACTTCCACTAATGGCCAGAAGGGGGAAAGCGTGTCAGGAGCCACAGGGCATACTGCCAGACTAGGCAGCCCCAGACGAGGCAGCCCCAGACAAGGCAGCCCCGAAGGAAAGTATTTTCAGAGCACACATTCCAGGAAGCATGTTCAGATGACATAGCCCAGGAGGAAAGTTTTTGGAAAACAGTACAATGTGGTCAATCCAATCTTCTAGTTATATGCATTCATTGTAAAGAGACCACTGGTATCAGAGTACCCAGAATCCAATGAGTTATTACAGAAAGTGTGCTCAAAGTGGAGAGACATGCAAATCTAAGACTCAAGTACATCAATGGATTCACATTCCTTCATCAATAATGCACTCCTGAGAACACTGTTACTCATTAGTCCTGTCTACCTTCAGTGAATACAACCTCTCAAATTCTACCATGTGCTTCCAATCTCCCAACATCTGCATGAGATGTGGCAAGGCTTTCCTGTGGACCGTACTCCTTGAAACTGATGGTATAAGACCCGAAGAAGAGCCTTAGGTCCTTACGTCCTGGATGTCCCACTCACAGAAACACAGAGATGGAGATCGATGCAACAAACATGAGGCTTATTGATCCAGCGTGCTGGAGCAGTCCTGCAATCGGGGCAGAGGCAACCCCCAACATTCCAAGAACACAGCTTTTATACAGTTATTGAGGGTAGACTTGGTAACAGGATGAATTGGTTTACACCCATTTGAGGCCCACTGCCCTTTCTCAGCATTTGTGGCCCTAGGCAAGGTGTGGTCTTAATCAACCAGAAGTGGAAAGTGAAACATTTTTGGTCATTATCTGCACCTGCCCTGCCCTGTGGTCCGGGTATAGGTATAAAGTTTGTATTGCTAGAACATTCCAGGAAGGGAGTGTACATTCCTGGCAAGGTCTTTCAGCAACCATCTTATGTTCTCTAAGGTCACACATTGGCAACAGGATATAGAAAGTTCATTGGGATTGCTGGTAGGGAAACCCTGGAAAGCCAACATTGAATGCATATGGTGATTTTAGTATGAGCCAAGCTACCAATCACTTTGTCCAACAGTGTGGACACCCTACTAAATGCTCTATGTGCCTTATCTTCTCCTGATGAGAAACTTTTCATTTCTATACCCTAAACTCAGTAAGGACTCAAGTATCTTAAGTTCATACTATTACAAAGAATGGAAGGAAGGAAGGAAGGAAGGAAGGAAGGAAGGAAGGAAGGAAGAAAGAAAGGAAGGGAGGAAAGAAGGAAGAAAGGGGGGAGGAAGGAAAGGAGGATGGGAGGAAAAGAAAGAAAAGAAGAGAACAGAAGAGAAAAGAAAAGAAAACAAAAGAAAACAAAAGAAGAGAAAAGAAAAGAAAAGACAAACCATCAAGAGCCAGGGTTCTACTCAACTGAGAAACTACTGCCCATAAGCACTGCACTACATTGCTTGGATAATATGCAACTCTGCTCTGTGCACATAGAAATGTGGGAGACAGAACAGGGGAGGACACCAGGGAGGTGCTAAAAGTGACTTCCAAGCCAAGAGTGGTCCTAGGTGCCCAACATCTCAGCAAGATCTGGGTTTTCCTACATTAATTAACAATCAAGACAATCCCCCACAGTGGCCACAGGCTACCTCTCATCAAGTCTTTCACTAGAACTCTCTTCCAAGGTGATTCCATCACGTAGCAAGTTGACATATCAAGTTATCCCACACAAAGCATAAGTAAATGATTCCAGATACTAAACATTCGGTCAAGACACTGCTCTGCTGTCTACACCCTGAATCTGCATTTCTTCAGGACTGATGCTCCCTGCCTGGTCTTCATTCACAACCATATGCTAGCAGAATCTATTTCAATATTTCATTTGAATTTTGCCTGTACGGAAGAAAATGTGTGTAGTATCTCTAATTTTCACAATCCTGATAGTTTGTAAACAGCACATCCACTGGAATAGACTCTCTTGGTATCACCAATTAAGATCACACAGCGATGTCTGTGGCAGATACTAAGCTTATATTAAGTTTATGAAAATGCATTCATCACCAGGTCTCTTGGCACTCACATTACATAAAATGAATAAAATGCAGGACCCATTAGTATCAGGACAACTGCTCTAGTTTACGGGTTGTAAATGGATTGTTAGAAGTAGAAAGCTGAACCCTGGTGGAGAAGGCAGGTCTTACAGACCCTGAAAAACCTGAAAAACCTGAAAAACCTGGACTTGGTGCTCACCATGGCCGAGAAATGACGTAAGCTAGGAAATGGACAGCCATTTGGTTGAGCCTGGGACAGCTTCAGACTGAAGACACAGAGAGTGGAGACGCAGAAAACACCCCCACACAGCTGTATTAACTTGCTAGCTATCAGGATGGTACTCTTTTCCAGTTTTTTGGACAGTATCTGCCATCCTTTCCAGCAGAGGCACCATGAAGCCTTACAGCTGAAGAAACAGATATTTAGACTTATCTTCTGGGGCTGGGGAGACTGCTCAGCAATTAAAAGCACTCGCTGCTCTTGCAGATTCACTTCTTAACACCCACAGGGTACTCCCCAGCACCTCCATGGTAGCTCAGGACGGTTTGCAAAATCTAATATGGAGAGGTCTAATACCCTCTTCTGGTTTCCATGGTCACTGCATGTATATAGCATGCATGCACACACACATATATTTAAGTAATTGTACACTGAAACAAGCATACAAAGCACTCATACACCTAAAATAAAAATAAAGCTTTAAATTCACCATCTTACATTCACCAGCCCTTATAACAGCACAGTCTTTCCCAATATTTCTTTCTTCTATTCCTTATGTCACGTTGTTTCTCTGCCCCAGAATTTGGTACCTTACTTCTTTTCTAGAAATTTCATACCTAGCTTGTACAAATATTTTATCATCTAAATTGTTAATGGAATAATTTCAGTCCACAGGCAGTGTTTTTAAATTAGATGAGACCACAGATAGCTTTTGTTACTACTTTTCTTGAAGCCAGACCCTAATTCCAGGCTGTTAACAGCTGGCTGTTTAGTGTAAACATGGTGTTCTGTAGAGTTGCAACCACCCCCTGGGGATGCTTCTTTCACTTACTCTACCAAAACCTGCTGGCTCTGGGATTTTATACAGCATTTTGCCTGTGTATGTCACTTGTGTATACCCGCTGCTCCTTGTATTGCTGCTGTTGATTTCATTAACTTTTAAAAACCCTGTAAACATTCATTGTAGAAATGAGGAATATACTTCAGACCCAATGTGAAGCCTACATCCACAGCTGGGGGGAGAAGAAAGCCTGGGTACTAGTGTGTAACCTGGGTGGGAAAAGAAAAATCCCTTCTTCCCAACTTCCAGCCAAAAGAATGAGCCACTCTTGGACATGTTGTGTGAAAATTCCATCCAAAGGAATTGGATTGCATTTTTTTGTAAAACATAACTTCATGGTCCAGAGATCTCCATCACTCTGAAAGAAGGAGCAGGGTGTGAGTTTGATAAAAGAGAGGGCTTAGCTACAAAACAGAGAGGCATCCTGATCTACAGCCATATGGGACACAGAGGGTCAGATAATCTTTAGGGCTGGGTAAACACTTGGCATAATATACACACGGGTCAGGAGATAACAAGGGCACAGCAGTTAGGTGGCTGCTTGGAGATGCCACCGACCCTATGATGGGAATGACACTTTGAGTGTGATGCAAGACTAAATGAACATGTTTCATGGGTTTGCCCCTCAACCACTAGAAGCAAACTCATACCTGTTTCATTACACTGAAAAAACTATCACAGATGCAGAATAAATATAGTCTAAGATATCCTGAATGTTCCGAAATAGATTTCTGGAGGAGGTGAGATTTCAGTTGTAACTTCAACAATGTTGCCAACTCCAGAATGAAAGCTAGGTGGCTGGAGATGCTATTTCTAGTATCGGCTTTGGTGAGGCAAACCTAAGGATGGTGGGAAGAAATGCTTAAGGGAAGAGCTGAGTGGAAAATTAAATGTTGAGGATGTGGGAGGGACTCCTGGAAAGTAATGTGAGAATGACACAAGAGTGTAAGCTCTGCACCTACGAAGATGAAACTATGGTATTAGCATCAGAAGCTATTCACAGCCAGCCTCTGAATCCAGTAATGACGTCATTCCTAGGCAACAAGGACTTTCCTGCGTCTGTTGCCATGGCCACACACTCTCTGCGTATGCCTCACCTGTGTCACCTGTGTGCATCACCACCTGTGTCATCTATGTCACCTCTTGAATAAAAGATAGGGACCCCTGACCCATCTCCCTCTTTTTCCTCTTCCTTGCTTCTTCCCCTTTTTCAATAAAGGACTTCTCTTGTGGGAACTGTGTTGTCTTGGCGTGATCTGTCCAGGAATAAGCCACTTTCAACTACCAATGTTGTGATCATAAAAAGAGAAAGAGCTACAAGAATATGTTCTGGAGAGGTGTGGGGGAAGGGCATGCCTCGACAGGCCCATGCCAAGGCATCCCTTCCCCCTGAGGGACCAGATCCACTCCTGTATAGTATAGAATAGAGTTTATTTAGGGCATGGGGAGAGGAGTTAAGCGGGTAGCAGAGGCAGAGAAAGGCAAAGAGAAGGAGAGAGTAGAGAAGTAGGGGCCAGCCATGACCACATGGAGAGAGGGGGAAAGGGAATGGGGAAAGAGGGGGAGCAAGGGAACAAGAGGCAAGGGAGAGAAGCAGGAGTAAGAGAGAGAGGAGGGGGCAAGCAGGCCCTTTTATAGGGCCAGCCTACCTGGCCATTGCCAGGTAACCATGGGGAGGAGCATACCTGGTTGCTGCCAGGTATCTGTGGGGGTGGAGTTTATACAGAATGCTGACATTTGTCCTGTACCTGCTCTGGGTTGGAAAGTCCCTTCCTGGAGGCAGGAGGGAGGCTATACCACTGGGAAACAGAGGCAGGAGGGAGGCTATGATGTGTTTGAGTGTCGGCGGGACGCATCTGTTGGTAACCAGCACCAACGTAAATAAAATAAAGGGTTCTTCTGGTAATAGGAGTAATAAATAGATAGGAAGAGATTGAAAGAGATAGAAGAGATAGGCTAGCCATACTATACCTTACCCACGTGGGAAAAATAAAACATTAGACAACGAGCTCTGGTCACTCAGTCATCTTGAATTTTAAAGCATCTCCTTTGTTCCTGCAACAGGTAACATACCTGGGGCAAAACCCTTCCCCCAAAGTACGTCAGTGTAACAGTCCAATCAGTTACTTCCTTCTTGCTCTGTGGGGGTGCAGCTTCTGAATGTAACCGGAGCTAGGTTTCGCTCAACGGGCGGACAGCGGGGCCCAAATGGTTGCTGTTTACTGTCCGGGCTTTGGGAAGGGAGTCTACACGCATCTGCAAGTATCACACCAGGCCCAGACAGTTCCACGTGTAAGAGGTTTAATTGAGGGGGAGTAGAGGGTAGAGGTGTAGAAAGAGGGGAGAAAGAGAGAGAAATGGAGGAATTGTCTCATATATACGGGTTGTGACGTAGTAGTCCCAGGTAAAGGTGGGAGTTGAACACAATGGATTCTGGGAATATGGTGGCTGTTGCCCTGGCAACAGGTCTGTGGACCTGCCCATGTATCACCACAGGTTCTGGATGCTAACAGGCTACACTCCTGGGAAACACACCACGGAAAGCTGTAAGGTTTAGGAAGCTAACAAAATGTACAAGACTCAGAATGCTCAGAGAGTTGTAAGAGTCCAGGAAGCAGTAGGGAGTTGCTGAAGATGAGGAGAGTTGGAGTAGTCCGGGTGTCCCAGGGTTTCCATATTTGTAAGTCAATGCCCATGGTGGGCTGGGCTTGGTAATCACCCAGCTGCCTTTGAGTCACCCTTGCTCCTGAAAGTAACCCTGATAAAGCCCTATTTGCTAAGAGACTTAGCTATGATTATTTCTGGTTTGGGTTTGTTTGTTTTGTCGTAGTTAGTGGTGGTTTTGTTTTTGTTATTGTTTGGGAGAGCTGTTTGTTTGTTTTTGTTTTTTGGGTTGGTTGGTTAGTTTGCTGCATTGTCTCTCACAGTCCTGTCTAGGGTGGATATTTACTTATTCATGACTTCCCAGGAAGTTACACCCACTGCAGTACTTCTGAAAGGACTGAGACAGAGCCTACTGATGGCTGAGACTTAGGAATAGACTAACTGTTGGAACCACCGTGGCTTTCCATCACAGCGTTAATGTAGCCGAGCTGGAAGGCACGGACCTCTCCACAGTTCAGGTGGCTTGCTGTAGGACTCTGTAAGGCCCTCTCCCACACATCGCTACATGGCAGAGCGCTAAAACCATGGCAGACCTCTTGACTATGTGACACCAGACATTCAGGGCTGAACACCTTTATCTGTCTGTCTGTCTATCTATGCACACACACATACATACATGCATACATACATACATATATATATTATTTATTGAGGTTATACTTTTATTACAACATTTCTCCCTTCCCTGTCTCCAAACCCTCCCATATACCCCTGTAAGCTTATATTTTTTTCAAAACTTTATTTAGGGTTCTTAAGCACTTCAACTTCCCTTCTAGCCAAACAACCAGAGGTAGGAGGAGAAAGGTTAATAGGAAACGGGAGTTGTGGCCCTGATTAGAATCCTGTTTGGGTGGATTCTACTCTTTGTTGTCAGGATACCAGCAGTCTAATAAAATAGCAAACAACAAACCCAAATCAGTAGCTGTGGCGAGATGCGGCTAAAACGGCAAGGCTCAGCTGCATGGGCAGGAGTCAGCAGAAGTGGCCAGAATCAGCCAGAAGACCAAGAGAAGGGCATTGGTGCATTTCTCTCTATGTAGTGAAGACCAAGGAAGTCCAGCGAAGACCAGGGAAGCACTGCACAGTGTAGCAATACAGCAGCATCCTCCCACTGTTGTCGGTGCTGTCTATATTCTTTCTAAATGCCATGCAGCCTCTCAAATGTCTGTTTTCAGCAAAGCACCACAAGGCCTTTGAGAAGGCAAGGCTGGCTTCATGGCAGGCTTCAGACTGCCAGTGAAAGAGACTAGGCCTAAATCTATTTTTCCAAGACCTGGGCAAGTCCAGGCCTCAGAAGCAGCCTGACACCTGGCCTGAGGCAAGGACAATGGGTCAGCAGCAGTTTCCAGATCCCCCCCACAAGCAAGTCTCCAGCCCCCACATGGTGGTAATGGAATGTCCATAGAGATGGATCCAACAGATTAACATAGAAGTCACCTACCCTGGAATTCCCTAATGTACTTAAATCAGGCCTGCCAGCTCACTTGGGTGTCTGTCTATTCTGGTAATGGGAGACCACAGCATGCTAGACTTATGCAGAATAAAATACTCTTTGCATTGACATACTATTTGAGTCCAGGGTATCATTCTTAGGTGAATAATGGACCCTTAAACCTTCTCACAAGACATCTTCTAGAAGAACATCACAGGAAGACTGAGTTGTTAAAGGAACCAGAAATTTCTACTTCACACCCCTCTCCATTTTTCTTCAAATTCACAGCCTCTTTTTTCATTGTTTTATATAT
>NW_022196905.1:158635487-158639207 GCF_008632895.1 Mastomys coucha | reverse complement strand
ATATATATATATATGTATATATATGTATGTATATATACATACATACACATATATGTTTTATATATGTGTTATATATGACATATATGTTATATGTGTATTATATATGTTATATGTGTATGTCATGTGTGTGTTATATGTTATATATGTGTTATATATATATATATGTACATGTATATGTATATATATTCCTGAATATAACTTGTTCAATCCCTAAAATGTTAACTCATATGCATGTTTTCAGGGCTGATCATTTGACACTAGACGAACAATCTGATGTGCTCTTGCTTAGGCAGGTCACCCTCTAACACTCTCGGGATTCTCGAGATCTTTGCGTAGCATTTGGGGCCTCATGAGCTGTTGCCCATCCATGCTCCTTGCTGTCCTCCTAGTTTAGCTCATGTTTGGGCAGTCATATAGGTGGGACTTTATAATGTAGCTTCTCATGTTACAAAAAAATACAATCTTTCTACCCCTTCTTTTGCAATGATCCCCTGAGCCTTAGGTGCAGGAGTGTTTGGTAGATGTATCAGTTGAAACTGGGCTACACAACTCTGCAATTTTGATTGATTGTGGTTTTCTGTAATGGTTTCCTGATTCTTTCAAGTCTTTCCAATCTATTAATTACAATAGTTGCCCACAGGTAAAGAGTGTGTAGTTCTTAAGTATTTATTTTCTATTTATTACAAACTTAATAGGGATTACCAAGATAACTGAGGGCTCAAAATCTGAGAAAATGGGCAACTCTTACTCAGACTTTCAGAAAATACCTCCTAGTCCAGTGGTTGATTTGGGATTATTGTGCTGCCTCTAATCTTAATGATATGCTGGGAAAGGTTATAAGCAGTTTGAAAGAGAAGCTTCAAGTAGAAACTGAGTTTATTTAGGATAATAATGTGCCATTTCCTAGTTATCTGCCTTTGTTGAATGAGAGCCCTTTTCTGCTTATGTGTCCATAGGGAAACATAGGGGAAATGGTATGGTCTTGCAGATTTAACTAGAGGTCTGGAAATGAGGCTCAGTTGGCAGAGAGGGTGCAATGTGTTGTCCCTAAAGAGGAGCAGGTGTGAGCATGGAAAATGCGGTTCACTTGTACTATCTCCCATTGGAAAATCATCTAAGATGCTCACTGATTCTCAGATTTCCATCTTGATTAGAGAAGAAAGGGCTGACATAGGCTTTTGTAGATGCACCATTCCTGAGTGAGGAGCCTGGCAGCTCTGTCTGCAAGCTCAGGCATGGTGAGGTGTGTATCTAAGCTGGAGAGTTGTGAAGTCCGGGCTAACCAAAAGGGTTGCTGCCGAGGATCCCACAGAACCTCAGCTACAGCAGGCTGGAAATCTGCTGGCCTGGCATAGAGAAAGAGAGCCCACTGGGAAGCAATGCCAGGAATTTAATGTCTCAGGTCTGAGAGAAGAAGATATTCATAATAGGAAATCTTTTTTAAGAAAAGAAATGTATTCCATTTCTAAAGAAACTCGGGCAACTCACCAACTAATCCTTCACTGATTTATTCATTTCCTTAAGGTTAAATGATATAACTTTTCCTCCTGAGTTATTTAACTGAGGCAGAAATCATGAAACTTTCTCAAACAGCTGAAGAAGAGAGATGCTCTAAGCAGCTCCACAAAATTATTTTGTTAAAGTTCTGTGCGTATTGTTCCAATCTTAAAACATAGGTTATAATATGTGAGAATAAAGTTCAATAGGGGGTATCTTCAGATCCCCCTACTGGAAAACCACATAGAAAGTCTTTGTGTTTTCATTTGTGTAATCCTGCTTAAATGAAATGAATGTATATCTATGTCTATATATTTATGTATCTATCTCTTGTTTCAAATACTTTAAAAGCAGACACTTTGTCCCTTGAGTGCTAACATGTTCTCTCCGCTTATGTGTTTATAGGTTCTGCTAACTCTATGAGGCTGCATTTGCAGGGTTCAAGGCAGGAGAGGGGCAGAGTGGTTTCATATCAAGGCGAAGAAAACACAAAGTAGACATGGCGAAGGGAAACCAGGTGTGGTAAGAAGCTGGGGGTCAGACAGGTCTTCAGTGTAGAACCTTCCAAGTTGCTTTCCTGGACATGTGTGAATCTTTTCCAGAAGAAAGCAGGACATGGGAAAGCTTGTTCAGGCTACAGACTGTTGAAATATTTGCTCAGTAGTCTGAAAAACTGGACAACTTACTGGGGATAATATCAGAAAAGCCACCAGCAAATGCATCAACTCATTTTGAAGGAAAGGGAGTAAATGGGTTAAGAAAGCCATCTGCTGCTTGTGATAAGGAAAGGGCATTTTGACAGGAAAAACAAAATGAACATGTTCAGACCAGGACCAAAATGTTGTTCACCCACTCACCCACCCACCCACAGGAAGAGCTGGATATCATCTTCAATGCTTTCCTTGTTCCATAAAGTAAGCCTGAGCTGACACCAAATGGTCTCACCAGATTAGGGCTCGATTTCTAAGATGGTCTTCTGGGTCAGTATACCATTTTCACGGTGGTCTCTCTGACATGAGCCCAAGATTAACTCTTGTTCCTCAAAAAAAAAAAAAAACCCTACCCTCTCCTGACCTTCCCCACCCCTCTTTCTACCCTGCACCATGGGAAACACGACTGCTAGCAGTTACCGAAGCTGAAGTCAGACCTCGTCCATAATTAACTTTAGGTTCCTGCTTCCTTTTACCTTCCAGGAAGCAGCCTGCCTCACTTTGTCTGCCTTACTCTTTGAACCTCAGCCTCTAAAGTTCAAAAGGAGATTATTACTCTTTACCAACTTCATAGTGCCTCATTGTCTACATCTTTACTCTAGGCCCACCAAGTCACCTGCAAACCTATCACTATGTGTCGCTGGGTAGGCTGGCCCATACCTTTCTTGAGGTTAGGAGGCAAATATTTTTAGCCTTTTATCCCTAGACTGACATGGAGCTGTTTTTAAATGAGTAATAATGAATGAGAATAAACCATATACAGAAAGATCCAGCACATCAAACCAAGATCTTGAGATTGGCCTTAGAACCATCTGAGTTAACTCAGGGCCCTTAAGTGAGGAGTAGGGTAACCAGGGTGTTAGCAACAACATCAGTTTCCAAAGATGCTTCTGATGCATAACCATGTAAAGGAATGGTCACTGCAGCATAAACTCAGTAGAACACAAACAGCACACACACACACATGCATACGTGAGTACACACGTACACACACACCCACACCATAGTACAGAGGCTTAATATCAATCATGCCAGGAATTTTCAAGTACTAGAAATAGAGAGAGGCAGCAGAGAGCCAAAGCTGACAGTCACAAGATATGAATGTGGTGAGAACGCCCTCAGATAGGCCAGTCTCGGCATCCCTAGGCTTCTGTGCAGACCAGGACCCTCAGATAGGCCAGTCTCGGAATCCCTAGGCGTCTGTGCAGACCAGGACCCTCAGATAGGCCAGTCTCGGAATCCCTAGGCTTCTGTGCAGACCAGGGCCCTCAGATAGGCCAGTCTCGGAATCCCTAGGCTTCTGTGCAGACCAGGGCCCTCAGATAGGCCAGTCTCGGCATCCCTAGGCTTCTGTGCAGACCAGGACCCTCAGATAGGCCAGTCTCGGAATCCCTAGGCTTCTATGAAGACCAGGACCCTCAGATAGGCCAGTCTCGGAATCCCTGGGCTTCTGTGCAGACCAGGACCCTCAGATAGGCCAGTCTCGGAATCCCTAGGCATCTGTGCAGACCAG
>NW_022196905.1:158631781-158635476 GCF_008632895.1 Mastomys coucha | reverse complement strand
CAGTCTCGGAATCCCTAGGCATCTGTGCAGACCAGGACCCTCAGATAGGCCAGTCTCGGAATCCCTAGACATCTGTGAAGACCAGGACCCTCAGATACGCCAGTCTCGGAATCCCTAGGCATCTGTGAAGACCAGGGCCCTCAGTTAGGCCAGTCTCAGAATCCCTAGGCATCTGTGAAGACCAGGGCCCTCAGATAGGCCAGTCTCGGAATCCCTAGGCTTCTGTGCAGACCAGGATCCTCACATAGGCCAGTCTCGGAATCCCTAGGCTTCTGTGCAGACCAGGACAGACACAGATTTCCTTGCAGTGTTGGCCTAGGCTGGGGACTCACTTCTCTTCCTTGCCTCATGACTGGAATCACATGATATGGGAGCGTTTAAGCACAGATCTTTACTGTCCTGTGGGACAGGTATATAAGTAAGTTGCAGACCCCACACACTGTCTTTAGCACATCTGTTCCAAGATATTTCATAACACCAGCATTCTGAACTTAGGCTCAGGAATGGAGTCCTCATGAAGAAATCCTTCCTTCTCCCTGGGTAGTTGCACAACTAGATGTTTCTGTGTCAGGATGGGACCCAGACCTTTCACCTTTCCACGATGTCATCACCGGGAAGAAGGGTCTCCGGGTGCTACTATGCCTGAATCTTTTCAACAGAGCTCTGAGAGCCTTCAGGAGCCCCTGTACTGCTCTAATCCAGCTTTTTAGCAAAAAGAAAGTTGGTGTGTTTGAGGATGTTCTGTGACAACAGGTCCGCTCAGGTCTACAAAATTCCCAAAGGTAACCCTTGCCAGCCATGAGGTAGACCTGAGCACCCAGGTGCTCATGACATCATTAGCATTAACACAGAATCAATAGGAGTCTGCAGCAACCCCGAAGGTCATACTGGCTCACAGTATGTATGTGGCCCAAAGGTCACAGAAGTATCTTGGCTCTTCAGGGCACCAGATGAAGCATGTTCTAAGTCCAACTTGCTGTGAATGTCTTAAGGTACCTCTTCAGTCCTGAGTGTACCAACGGGTAGGACACTGGCTCCTTTACATTCCACTCTCAAGTTGGAAAGCACCAGCCAGCGCTACTAAAGTCCCCTTCTGAACAGAAGATAGCTTACCCCAAAACAAGATGCCATGACCCAGAACATCAGAGGTCATTGCTCCCATCAGTGATGACCCTCATGCAGAGATGTATTTCCTGTGATCCCATTCCAGACACTTAACCCATCTGTGGAAATTAACACATGCTTGCAGAACTCAGCGAACGCAACAATTACTGACTCTAACAGCTGCTTTTATCTCCAGATGTTTTCCTCTTCTTCGCTGAATCAATACAGTTCACTGAGCCACATATTTCACAATGCTCCTGAGTTAGCAGGTGAGTCTCTGGCATAGGAAATATAGAAACAGACTGAATTTTTAGAATCCCTTCATTTACTGAGAGCAGCCATTGCTGTCAGGTTATGGATGATGTTTCAATACAAGCTTGGGGCTTCTTCAAATCTGAGTTACGGCAGTTCCAGAGTGAATGCAGCCTAATTATGCCATGGTCTCGAAGTGTTCTCCATAATAACTCACAAAACTGTCATCACAACTGACAGCAAGTTTTCAAATAAAGGTTAATGAGTACAAAAGTGACTAGAATCCATAGCAGAGCCTACCATGCAGCAGAATGTTAGGGGCCTGGTGGCCTAATTACCTTTAAACTTTTACACAGGTGAGTACAATTACAGAGTCATTTTTGGTTCTATCTATGATGATGACTTCCTTATTACTTTCAAACACCAAGAAAAATTATATTTCAGGGCATGTTTCTGGCTGTGTTGTGATTGATAGCTCCATCATATCCAATATGGAAATCTGAAGTCCAAACCATGCACATCATGTCTCCTGGTCTCTAAAATGTTAAATTGATGACTCATTTGCGGTATGGCATGTAGGGTTATTTTCTCCTCTCCAAAAGAAAATATATTGTCATGGGCTTACTATTTTTTCTCATACCGATCAATTTTGACCCTAAAAGTTTCTGCCTTAGAATCCCAAGGCAAAAGTAGTGTGAAAGCTTCTAGCAGGCAACAGGACTCTGTCAAGGCCAGCTCCATGCCGAACACTAAGAGCACTTCCTCCCCAAGCTGTGCAAAACAGCTCTGCCCTGTGTGAGTGATAGATTCTGCTCAGGGAACTAATCTCAGACTACTGCGGTTGCTTTCTGTTGGATATCAATTTCTTGTAAGAATAAGAAATGGATTACTTTAGACACAAGATCTGTCTTCTAAGAGTAGTACTAATTAATCCAAGAAAACCAGACTTGCTGTAATGAAAATCAATGAACACTACCTAAGAACTACAGAGTCAGGGATTGGATTTGTCCAGTATTTCTTTGTTACATTGAGCAGACTCTCTAGTTTCTGATCCATAATCAATTATGAAGCACGTGACTTACTCATAAACTCAGTGTGAGCCTGCAGAGTATATATGTTCTATGAAATATCCATGGGGTACCTCTTTTTTGTTTAAAAATTGGAAAAGGATTCCTTTAATGTATAACTAAAATACAAATGTAGAATATTTGCCTGTAAGTTTGAGGATTTAAAAGAAATCCCCTAAATCAATAATAGGATTATATAGCTAAAATGGAAGATAATATACTTTGAAGTATGATATGCTTTGAAGATAATATACTTGACTCATTCAGCTGGTGTCACTGAACAGCACTTCGTCTATTCTGTAGCTCTATCACAGTACCATACCCTGCATGGCTCTTAAGGAAGAGGGCTTTCTTTCTCATAGATCTGGAAACTGCAAGGCCAACACCAAGGTGCTGGCAAAATCAGTGCAAGCTTAGGGCTACTCTCTGCATCCAAGTTGGAACGTTGTTGCCATGACCACACAGCACATGGTGAAGTCTACAAAGAGGCTAGTGGTCTGGGATCCTGTTTACAAAGGTGCTTCCATGTGGTAGGGTGTAGCCCTGCAGTCTCATCGCCTCCTAAAGTCACCAGCCCCTCGCACTATCACATGGTGATTATATTTCAACACATGAGTTTTGGAGCAGCATATACGTTCACACCCTAAAAACTACTGGCTCCTTTCTAGGCACAGCGGCACAGCGGGAATCCTAGAATTCATGAACTATGATTTCTGAATTCTGGGCTTAATTAAAAGGAAAAAATAACTGATAAAAAATAGCATATAACAAAATATTTCAAAACCTAAATGAAGTTACAAGGGCAATATTCAGAGAGAATTGATGGAAGAAAACCTAGGCTAGCGAGGAGATGGCATGACTTGGGGGTTATATTATATGGTTTTCAATATATACAAAACATATTTTATATGCACGCATGGTCTTAAAGTATACATATACACCAATGGCACTATAAAAGTAGATGCCACCAAAGAAGTGACATCTATACCCTTCCTTGTCTGGCCCATGGCAGACCTCCAGCCTCCCATGGAAGCTATTTGGATTCAATTCTCCCACAATATTTATTCCTCTGGCTCTGTGTCACTATAAAAAATGTCTGATATCAAATGGGCAATAATCAATAAACATGTATTTCTCTCATTTTTAGTGATTGTACACTCAAAATCAAGTTGCATCCAGTGAGGACACAATCTCAGGATAGCACCCTGGAAGCCATGTCCTCATGGGAGAGGGGAGGCGAATGATGCTAGGGCACGAGAGATGCCATTGGTA
>NW_022196905.1:158613041-158631658 GCF_008632895.1 Mastomys coucha | reverse complement strand
GTAATAATGCATAAGTGTCCATAACACATGTGTAGATGACCATAATGTGTGTATTTCAGGCTCATGGAAGGAGGAAGAAACCATAGAACATACCAAGGGACAGCTATTTTTGTGTCATAGATCTGGAATCCTGATTTCATTATACCAGTTTTTACTTAGGATTTGAGCATACTTTACATATTTCAAAAGGTGTAGAATTTGTAAGCTGTACGAGTTCTCTGATAGAATTTCAGGGGCCACTTATGTATACTATCATATCATCTGTGAATAGTGATACTTTGACTTTTCCCTTTCCAATATGTATCCCCATGATCTCCTTTAGTTGTCTTATTGCTCTAGCTAGAATTTCAAGTACTATGTTGAAGGGAAGGAGTGGGCAGCCTTCTCTTATCCCTAATTTTAGTGGAATTGCTTTAAGTTTCTCTTCATTTCATTTAATGTTGGATATTGGCTTGCTGTATATTGATTTTATTATGTTTAGGTATGTGCCTTGTATTCCTGATCTCTCTAAGACTTTAAATATGAAGAGGTGTTAAATATGGTCAAAAGATTTTTCAGTATCTAATGAGATGATCACATAATTGATTTCTTTCAGATTGTTTATATAGTAGATTATATTAATGGACTTTCATATACTGAACCACCCCTGTATTTCTAACATGAAGCCTACTTGATAATGATGGATGGTCTTTTTAGTGTGTTCTTGGATTCGGTTTATGAGCACTTTGTTGGGTATTCTTGCATCAAAGTTCATAAGGAAAATTGGTCTGAAATTTTCATTCTTTGTTGAGTCTTTGTATGGTTTAGGATTGGGGTGACTGTGGCCTCATAGAATGAGTTTGGCAATATTCCTTCTGTTTCCCGTTTGTGGAATAGTTTGAGGAATATTGGTATTAGCTCATCTTTAAAAGTCTGATAGAATTCTGCACTGAAACCATGGGTCCTGGGTTTGCTTTGTTGTTGTTGTTGTTGCTGTTGTTGTTGTGAGACTTTTAATGACAGCTTTTATTTCCTTAGGTGTTATAGGACTGTTTGCCTAATCTTGATTTAGCTTTGGCAAGTGGTATCTATCTAGAAAATCATCCATTTTAAACTCCTATAGCTGATAAACACCTTCGGCACAGTGGCTGGATACAAAGGTAACTCAAAGAAATCAGTAGCCCTCCTTTGTACAAACAATAATTGGGCTGAGAAGAAAATTAGGGAAGCAACACTTTTTACAATAGCCACAAATAATATAAAATATCTTGGAGTAACTCTAAACAAACAAATGAAACTCTGTATGACAAGAACTTCAAGTCTCTGAAGAAAGAAATTAAGGAAGATATCAGAAGATGGAAAGATACCCCATGCTCATGGATCAGTAGTATTAACATAGTGAAAATGGCCATCTTACTAAAAGGAATCTACAGATTCAATGCACTCTCATCAAACAAACACAATTCTTTTTAGATCTTCAAGAACAATTCTCAACTTCATATTGAAAAACAAAAAACCCAGAATAGCTAGAACAATCCTGAACAATAAAAGAACTTCTGGAAGTATTGCTATCCTGATCTCAAGCTGCACTACTGAGCAAGAGTGATTAAAGACACACAAACAAAAACAAAATGAAACACCTGGTATTGGAATAGAAACAGGCAGGTTGATCTATGAAATCAAATTGAAGACCCTGAAGTAAACCCACACACCTACAGACATTTGGCTTTTGACAAAGAAGGCAAAAACCATACAATGGAGGAAAAAAGCAATGGTGCTGGTCTAACCGGGTGTCTGCATGTAGAAGAATATAAATATTTATTTATATTTATATTTAAATTAAATATTTATTTATATTTATGTATTTACATCTATATCTATTGCTCTGCCCAAAACTCAAGTCCAAGTGGATCAAAGACAACATATAATACTAAACAGATAATACTAAATCTAATAAAAGAGAAAGTGGGGAATAGCCTTGTATCCACTGGTATATGAGACAACTTTCTGAACAGAATACCAGTGGCCCAGGCTCTAAGGTCATCAATTAATAAATGAGACCTCATAAAACTGAAAAGCTTTTATTAGACAAAGTGTACTGTCAATAGGACAAAATGGCAGGCTACAGATTGGGAAAAGATCCTCACCAATGATACATCTCACATAAGGCTAATATCAAAATTGTACAAAGAACTCAAGAAGTTATACATTGACAAACCAAATAACCCAATTTAAAAATGGAGTGGTAGAGAACTAGACAGAAAATTCTCAACAAAAGAATATTGAATGGCTGAGAAGCACTTAAAATTTTTTTGACTATCCTTATTCATCAGGGAAGTGCGAATCAAAATGACACGGAGGTCCATCTTACACCCATCAGAATGGCTTAGATTAAAAAGTCAAGGGACAGCACATGATAGTGAAGATGTGGAGCAAAGAGGAAACTTCTCCACTGTTGGTAGGAGTGCAAACTTATACAACCACTTCAGAAATCAATTTGGTGATTTCTCGGCAGAGTAGTTTTATTTCAAGACCCAGAGATACTACTCCTGGGCATATACCCAAAAGATACCCCACTATATTACAAGGACACTTGCTCAACTATATTCACTACAGCTTTATTTGTAATAGCCAGAATAAACTGAAAACAACCTAAATGTCCCTCAACAAAAGAATATATATAGAAAATGTGGTACATCTACATACTGAAATACTAATTAGCTATTAAAAATAAAGACATCATGAATTTGGCAGGAAAATAGGTAGAAGTTGATAATATCATACTGAGTGAGGTATCATACTGAGGTGAGCCAGAAAGACACACATGTTATGTACTCACTTATAAGTGGACCTTAGCCATAAAGTACAGGATAACCATACTACAACCCATAAACCCAAAGAAACTGGGTAATAGGGAGGTCCCAAGGGAGGATATCTGAATCTCACTCAGAAGAGGAAACTAGTCATTGGAGGTGAATGGAGGGAGGGAACTGGGTAGGAAAGGAGATGGGGAGGACAATGGGGATGTGATCAGGTATAGAGATTCCTGAGGCCAGACAGGGTTATGGGTAAGAATGGAAATTAAGGAAAAGCATCTCTGGGATTAGCTGGAGGTTTGGGACTGGGCAGGGATGGGGAATTCTAAGAATCTATCAGAGTGGCTTTAGCTGAGATTCCTGCAAGAGGGAGATACTGAGACTGAAGTAGCCACCTCCTGGCACCAAGCAGAACTGCCAAAGAAGGGATGGGGTATCAATCCACCCACAAAATTTTCAACCCCAATGTGTCTTGCCTACAAGATGTGGAGGAACAAAGATGGAGCAGAGACTAAGGAACAACCAGCCAATGACAGTCCCAATTTGAGACCCATCCCATGTGAGAGATCCACCCCCTGAC
The DNA here is from genome assembly GCF_008632895.1 of Mastomys coucha. NCBI lineage: Eukaryota > Metazoa > Chordata > Mammalia > Rodentia > Muridae > Mastomys > Mastomys coucha. The sequence goes on along the minus strand of NW_022196905.1, from coordinate 158,628,283 downwards.
ACTATTAATGATACTCTGGTAGGCTTGCCGACAGGAACCTAGCACAACTGTCTTCTGAGAGGCTTCATCCACTAGTGGATGGAGGCAGATGCAAGGGGAGCTCAGGGAGTCTTGTGAAGTGTTGGGCTTGGAACTGAGCAAGCCTGGGGGGGTCAAGGACACCAGAAGAAGACCTACAGAGTCCACTCACTTGGGCCCATGTGGGTTCACAGAGCCTGGGCCACCAACTAGGGAGCATGCAGTGACTGGACCTAGGCTACCTACACATCTGTAGCAAATATGCATATCTTGGCCTTTATGTGGGACCGCTAACTAGTGCAGTTAGGGCTGGCTCTGTCTCTCTCTCCTGCCATTGGCTCCCTTACCCCCAACCTGGACTACCTAGTGGAGCCTCAGTGGGCCTCTCAGTAGGAGAGGCCTAGTTCTGCTGAGACTAAATGTCCTGAAGAGGAAAGGGTGAAAGAGTGAGTGACTTGTAAGGGAAGGTCTGGGAAGAGAGGAGGGAGGGGGGCTGTGATCAAGGTGTAACGTGAATTTAAAAAATAAGTTATTGGAGAAAAAAAGGTGTAGCATTTGGCCAAGGAGATAAGTGTGTGGGAAACTTCATATACATGGCCCAGAGACCCCTGAGAACCAGCTTTCATGGAACCAACAGGTACCATGCAAGCTTCCAAGGGAGGGAGGCAACCAAGTCTTACCCAGCTACAATGCCTAGGAATCACATCAATGGCCAGCATGGTTCCTAAGGGTGTAATAATGGCACACCTGCTTGCTTGGTAACCAATGGCCCTCTAATTGTGCTTAAGACCTGCCCAATAAGAGGGATAGTATGCTTGGTACTGAAAATCCAGCTAACAGATTACTAATAGTGAAACCATGGTTGTTAGAGAAATCTGCAACCACTAATATACTAAGCCAGCATTATCCCTTGTCCTTATAGTCACAGATAAATGTAGTCTTCACCACTTATCAAGGAAACTGCTTTGCGACAGACAAACTGTTAGAGAAAACCACAACCAATAAAAATGCAGTTATGGAGTCCAGCCCCTAAGGACCTAAAATACCTCTATAGCTAAGGCTCAGAGAATATTGAGGAAGAGGGGTGAAAAGATGGTGAGAGCCAGAGGACCATGGAGTTATCTGTGTGATTGGGTCTCCTAGTAACATTAGAAGCGACACTCACAAAGTCTCATGACTTCCCAAACCTGAGCTGAACATGGATGACGCCAATAAACAGGCCAAACCGGACAGAGGGAAGCCCATACGCTCTCACCCATTCACAAAGACCTATAGCAACTGAAGAAAGCTAGGGATAGGAGTGAACTATAGCAACTGAAAAAAGCTAGGGATAGGAGTGAGCTCACCTCTGGGGAAGAACACACTAATGGGTTGTCCAGAACCAAATTGTCAGCATTGAAAACATGCATATAGGTAGTATTATATAGACCAAACAGGCTATATTTAGGAATGCATATGTTTATACATTTTCACATATGCATGCAATATAACCATTACTTAAAAAAAAAAAACAGGTCATGAATTTGAAGGAGAGGGGCATACAGAGGGTTTAGATGGTAGAAATTGGAGGGAAAAATTATATTTTCAAAAAAAATTAAGTATCTGGAATGCAGAGACAGTGATCTGAGTTTAGTCCTGGGAACCCACATAAAGCTGCATACAGCTGGGGCATCTGAACCCACATAAAGCTGCATACAGCTGGAGCATCTGAAATTCAATGCCTGCAGAAAATGGGAGACAGAAATGGGGAGAACTACTTGGAAGCTGCCCTGGCATGTGAAGCAAGGCAATATAAACCAAGAGACAGAATGACTCAAAACAAACAAACAAAGAAAACTACTGTGTGCTATGTGTGCTATTAGTGAAATTGTATGGTGTATGAACTATACTGTGATGAAACTGTTCAAAACAAAAGAAATCCTCATTTGTGGGGATAGTTATAAAAAATACAGAAGTTTCTTGATATCTGACTTGCTAAGAAAAAAGGAAGAGGAGGAAGAAGAGGAAGGAAGGGAGGGAGGGAAAGAGAGAAAGGAAGAGAGAGAGAGAGGGAGAGAGGGAGAGAGGGAGAGAGGGAGAGAGGAAAGCAAAGAAGTTATCCTCTGACCTCCACACAAGATCCACTGTAGCACTGGGCTCAACTACACAGGCTTGCACACACAGGCACAGGAAGATGCACACACACGAACATGCATGCACAGTGAACTTGTATAGAGATATCAAGTACTGCATTCCGTAGACCACCGCCCTGTCACGAAATGCCATTCCTTTTTATTGATAAGGGCAGCTCCTTTTTAAGCTCTATCCAATTCCCTTTCTCACACTTAATTCTTTTTTTTTTTCTTTAAATGCATAAGTGATTAAATCTTTCTTTGACTTTGAAAACTGATTAGTCATCTATATAAACATTTAGAAGACGGATCACTGGAGCTGATTCAGACGATTCTAGTGTGCTGTCCTTTGGTCGACCCATTATTTATGGACAACTGAGAACATTACAGGCCACTCTTGCAGGTTAGCAACCCAACACTACATCCTTAACCCCGAGTGAGAACCGCATGCTCTTTGCTATAAGAATGTTGGAAATTTCTAGACCCTTGATGGGTTTTTTTTTGGCTCATTTTAAAAGCTCAGGGTAAATGGCTGCTTCAAAGCCTCTTATTTTTCTATCATGCTTTATCACAGTGTTAAGAGGGCATTGCCGGGTTTTCTCAGACATGACAACTATGAAGAAGAATTAAAAGGAATATTTTGAAGACTTTTAAGCATTTTAAAATCCGGTGTCAGAGAAAACAGCGTTAGAATCCATTCTTTAAAACTTTTCAATTTAAAAGTGTCGGTACTCATCTGACCTCATAATTGTGTATTTCAATCAAACGACTGTTTCGCTTAGGACTGCAGAGCTGGGGAGTGTTAAAAAGTGCCATATCAATCAACCGTAGAGCCATCTACAGGATTCAGAGTATAGAATCCTCATGTCTAGTTTGAGCTTTCAGATAGGAGGTTAAAACTTCATAGGGGAGGGAGTATCATCTAATTTATAAGGTAATGTTTGGAATTAAATTCATCCTCTCTGTAAAACCATCACAAGTTAATATCCTGAGCATTTCAGCTATTTTCCCAGCTCTTCTGTCTGCAGAGTGGAGAGCCCAGGTCCCCAATGCTTGCAATCTGCAGCCAGGCTTATCAGACCAGACCCTCTGTTCTGTGTGCACACCATTTGATCATCTGGATCACTCCCTATGGGTTAGAGTGAAGGTCCTATAGTTCAGAAATGAAGTTTTTGCTGGGTAGACGGATGCTTCTCTTTCTTGTGCCTACTACAAGCACAACCCAGGAACACACAACTGTAGACCAATGGCATTTCATGCTTCAATAAACTACGGTTCAACAGCAAACCATAACCTAAGGTCAGTAGCAACCATTGGAAGTATACATGCCTGTCCTCTGACAGCAGTGGCTATGGTTTGAACCTGCAGTCTCCCTTAAAGGGTCATGTGCCAAAGGTTTGGTTACCAGCTGTGGCAGTTTTACATGAGATTTTGTAAGATGACTAAATCCTGAGAGTTTCAACTTCCTCCGTGTGATGATGACAAAGATGATAGCTTTAGAGGGAGGTGGTGGAAAGTTGGTACTGGATCCTAATCTCAGGAAGTAGGTCACTGCGGTGATGGCAGTAAGTATGTTCTAGGACTCCACATTCTCCCTTGGCCTCTTTGCTTCCTGTCACCTCAATGAGGACAACTTTGCTCCTCATCATGAGGCTCTGCCTAGACTTAGGCGCCTAGCAGTAGACCAGGCAAGCATGGACCAAAACATGAGCCAAAAATCAACCTTCCCACCATTAAGTTACCTGTCTTGGTTATTTTGTTAGAGGAATGGAGAGCTGACTGGTATCAGCAACTTGGAATGCTCTTTATTGTTTTAGAGGAAGGCATGTAGTTCTGTATGACTGGGCTTTTCTGTTGGGCCGTGTTTATTTTGTTCTGTGGTATTTGAGATTAAATATAAGGCCTCAAGCATGTTGGACAAATGTTTTTCCACTAAACCACATCTCCTGCCTATTCTCTATTTTTATTTCAACAAAGGTATTTCTTAGTAGCTCAGGCAGGTCTTGAACTTGTGACCTTGCGGCTTCTGCCAACCGGATAGTTGGACTGGACACACATACCTGCACCACTGGGCATTGCTTCTATGTGTATATCTAAATTAACACAATGCAAAATAAAAAAGGGAAAGTATGTTTGCCCTGACTGTTGAGGAAGTTGGGAACAATAGGTTTGCTCTCATAGTTTTATGGCACTTTAGAGAAGCTCCGTCTCCCTCCCATTTGCCTGTGTAGAAACCCATGCTGAGAGTCAGTGTATGTCGGGTCCCAGAGTGAGTTACAAGGCCAGCAACAGTCCTCCCTGAAAACTCCCAACCACTAGCATGCAGTCCTCATTTCTGATTCTTACTTCTCCACCATGCCCAGGGCTCCATCCCTTCTAGGGCCTCAGCTATGTGTGTTCATCTTATGGTCCTCCTTCCTTGCAGGTGTGCACTAATTTTACAATACCCATCCATCTCCTACACATTGTCTATCTATCTGCCGTCTGGCCCACTTCATGATTCTTCATCAAGGAGCAATACCCATTCCCATGGAAGCTACTCAGCCTCTCAACCCAAATGCACCAATACAACATCTCTGTTCCACACTAGGATGAAGGATAGTCCCTAACAGCAGCATCCCCACCCAACCTCTGTGACTGTACATCAGACTCCCTTTTCTCTTCAGAGATTAGATGGTTCCTAATTTCTCTCATTGCACAGACTCTCTCTCATCTTCACCTAATGTCTCCTCTTGAGGGAATCTCTCTTTGATGTCATATCTCTTCTGACACTTTTTTTATTTTCTAATTTTCCCCAAGCATTTCAACTTTTGTCTGCCATCAACATTTCTCCCATTTTATTATCTAGTTAATGTTTTGTTACTATTTTTTACTTTGTGTTACTACTTGCATATACAAGAACCTGTGCCCATACATTCACAATCCATATACATGTGTATACATGCTTACCACTATAGACTCATACATGCACACACATGCGTATATACATACATGTAAACTCACACGTGCACATAGCCACCCACATCTACTCATTGAGACTCATACATCCACACATGTGCTTACCATTGTAGAGTCACCCCCTCACACACACACACACACACACACACGTCATGTAATCTCACACATGTACATACCTGCACATACTCATTCAGACTCACACATGCACATATGCACACGTACCTCTATCCTTTTTTTCTACATTTACTTTCTCAAATGCTCACTTACTAACAGACATTCATATTTTTCCTATAAACTCTTCTAGCATAGTTGCTATAGTCCTATAGTTTTTCTATGGAAACTGTTACCTTTATGTCTACGCACTGAAGGTTATGTCCCCAATGGGGAGCTCCTGGGAGGCATTGTGGAGGTCAGGGATAGTAAGAGGCCCTAATATTACAACATATACGCCTTCTGAAGAGATTATCAGTCTCTATGGCTCACATCCATGCCCTGATAAACTACTCTCAACAGAAGTCCAAACTGTATGTGTGGGAGAGGGTCATCTGACCATGGTTTGACTCTCCCCCGGCGCCCTGGCAAACTGTGAGTCAAATAAACTTTCTCTCCAGAATTTAATTACAGAGCATTGCATTGTAGTGATGCAAGTGCACAGTGACAACTTCTGTAAGTAGAATACACATAATGAATAAGAAAGCATATGATACATGTATGTAGGCCCTGGAGAGCAGACAAAAGGTTCAGCATGCATCTCAGGCTGAGGCTGTAGGGAAGCTCCCATGGTCACCATAGCAGCACTCTGGACATAAAACTCCAGTGTTCCGGGAAGCTCAGGCTTGCTGGAGCTCAGAGAAGGTGGCATGAGCAAACAAGAGGGACATCCTTTATCACTGATAGGCAATGGTTTGAAATTCTGAAGGATGTCACATGAAGTTCTCTAATGGACAAAATATAGTTACTGTATTGTTTTGCAGTAAATACCAAGGCATCTGCACAAGCTAAGGATGTTACATTAATTAGCAACGTCCAAAATTGTGATGCAACCACTCAAACAACATGCTAATAGATTATAAATGTACTGATAATACAAAGAAAGCTATATGATAATTATATATAGATGATAGAGATAGATGATAAATATAGATAATGATAGATAGATAGATATGTAGATAGATAAATCAATACATAGATGTTGATAGATAATGATGATGATTATCAAAAAAGGAAAGAAAAAAAGAATAGAAGAGAAAAGAAAAGATGAGGAGAGCACATCTATGGATGCCTGGTGACCGAGGATCAATAATAGATCAATGATAGACATATGACAGATAGGATATACACATAAGCACTGTTAGCTCCGCCCACACATACTGAAACAACACTATTCATGTACTTGGAGGAGGAGTATTTATGGCCCTGCTTCCTATGACAGCAGAACTACCAAGTTTGAGCTCTTAAAATGATGGACAGTCTCAAAAAACCCCTTAAGTGCTCCTCCCAAGTTCTCAAGGCACAATTTCCCTCTTTGAGAAACCCTATACTTTGTTCTGAAGTGTCATCCTGAACCCACAAGCTCACATGTTGTACAGGACACTGCCTTGCTCAATTTAGTGACTTCCAGGGACTCTACAACAGATGAGCACAGATGTCTAACAAACTGTTGGGTACCAGAGTCCAGAGAACTGGTTTACGTATAGAGAGTATCAAGTGTACCCCTACTCGAGATGACTGTTCTCCTATGGATGTAAATCTTTCTTGCTATGACCTCAAGACCTGAAGTCAAATAGCATCTTCAATGCCTTCAAGTCTATCTTATTAAAAATATGACCATGTGTTTGCATTAAATAATGAATGCTTCTCCTTTGGGCTGCCGTTTGAGGTATCCAACGCCCCACTTTGTTTTTGAAATGCATCTCTACTAGAAAAGATCATCTTGCTAAATTATGATTTCTCTAGGAGCTGTAGAGAAAGGCAAAAAGAGAATAAGCTGCATCTGTGGATGGCAGATCATGGGGTCACTGAGCAGGGAACCTCCCTCACCCCCAGCTTTGCATCGTTGTACATCCAGGCTGCTGGCAATGGTTTGAAAGCTCCATTCCTGATGGTCATATCTCACAGTTGGCTCATGGCATATCATCCCTGACCATAGGAAATAACTCGCTTGTTCTCCTTCTTAAGAGCACAGAGGAGAAATCCATAAGCAATTTGAAAGATGTTTAAGCAAGATGGAAAGGGTAGACAGTAAGATTTTAGGCCATTTTAGGAACTCAGATTCATGCTGGTGACAGGCATCAAATGCACAAGGAAGAGTGCACATCCTCATGGCTTGTCCAAGGAGGAGTGACATCCTCATGGCTTGTCCAAGGAAGAGTGCACATCCTCATAGCTTGTCCAAGGAAGAGTGCACATCCTCATGGCTTGTCCAAGGAAGAGTGCACATCCTCATGGCTTGTCCACCCAGCTTGTCCTGTAACTCCTTATTCAGTAAGAAGAAATTCTATTCTCACTTGAAATCTGATAGCCCCATCAGTAAACCACAGAGAGAGAGAGAGAGAGAGAGAGAGAGAGAGACAGACAGACAGACAGACAGACAGACAGACAGAGAAAGACAGAGACAGACAGAGACAGTGAGAAACAAAGAGACAGAAACAGAAAGAGACAGAGATAGAGAAACAGAGAGGCAAAGATAGAGACAGAGAGAGATACAAAGAGAGAAAGAGAGAATCCTTCCTTATCCATGTTGAAGAGCAAATAGAAGTTAGTTCCTTTGAAATGATACATTTGATTTTTAAAATTTTATGCATTTTCATTTGCATTTTTTTCATCGACTGATCTAGCGGTTATATTTTATCATCTGTTGTTTTGTGGCAGGAAGGATTCCAGCTACCAGCTGTATTAAGGGAGAGTATCCTTTTGTACTTGTTTAAAAACAACAGCACACAGTTGACATTTCTAGTTCACACTCTGAAAGTAAATTCTTATTTATCATCTGAGGTTTTAAATTCACATTAACAGTTTATGTAATTTGTGATATTTGGGGAGATCTGTCTCTGCTGTGGTTCAATGACATGGAAATTCCACTCTCGCTATTTTATTGGTTACTGTGCCCCCCACTCTCCCCCAACCCCATCTAATCTTTTTGTAAAACCATGTCTGTGGTGGTTTGGACACCCCATAGGCTCATTTGCGAGGTTATGGAACCTTTAGGATGTGAAGCCTTGGAGAAGGAATGTTGCTCAGGATAAGCTTGGAAGTGCCAGCTCTCCAGGTCCAGGCGAGAGGAGAGAACCAGGTCCAGTCGGATAGTGAGTGTCGTAGCTAGGATCTCTTGGGTCCAGTCAGGATAGTGAGTGTCGTAGCTCGTATCTCTTGCCATCTGGAAAATAACCACCCAAAGTTGGGAGTCTGTCAAAGCAGGAACTCATTTAATTGTATCAATCTTTTGTTTATAAAGGGCTGAGAGAGGAGGTGGTGTTTTTTGCTGAGGTGAGATGACATAGGGGGAGGGGAAAGGTGATGAAGGGTATGGTGTGACTGACCGAGCCAACAAAGTTATTCTACATCAGCAGTAGCTAGGCAAAGGCAGGCTTAAGCAGGTCATGCTGAGTCACTCCAGTATGGAAGCCAGGCTCGAGTTTGTACTCAAAGCCCAAACCAGGCCCAAAATGGGGCCCAACATGGAAGGCTTTAACTCCATGTATAGTTCCTTCTCTGCTTCCTGTATGTGCATGAATGTGATCAGCCAGTTTCCTGCTCCTCCCACTGTGCTTCTCCTGCCTAGGACCATGCTTTCCCTTCTACCCTGGACTGTATCTCTCTGGAACTGAAAGCTACAACAAACCATTTTCCCCCACAGTTGCTTTATGCTGATATATCTTATCACAGCAACAGAAAGAGACCGAAAACAGTCATACTCCTTTTAAACTTCATGAACCCATGGATATTTAAATATGGAAGGCATCATACACTGTGAGCACATGGATGGTTTTCAACATGCCAAGGCCCCATAGCAGACAACTGTTAGGTCATCTGATCCGGGTTAGTGCTGGCATTGTCACCCAGTAGGGCCAGGCTCACAGACTGGGTCTCTGTTCCCAAGACTGTCCCCACCCAGTGACAGGTATCATTTTAGATACCTGTCAGAGTCCTGGGTTAGTTTACACAAGCTTTCAGCCAACTGCTTTATTACAATTCCCACAATCTGCTCCTTGGTTTGATCACAGAACTCAGGTAAAGAGTTACGGTAAGGACATGGCTGGAGAGACATGTCCCGGGGAAAGCACATAGGCAAAGGCCAGGTCCATCTATGTCTTTGTTTTCACGTGTAAAAGGAGGGAGTTCACTACCATGAGAAACCCTTTTATTACTTTATACCTTAGTTTATTGAGGCCAAATGTTAAAATATGGCATAGGAACGGAATATAACTTACTTGAAAGATTTTTTTTTCTTCTTTCAGGATCCTTAGGGAACTGTCGGCCAACACCAGCACTACTGGGACTGATAGAAGCTTAGCCACATTATGTTCTGGCTCTCCACCTTGTCACACAGTCCCTGGATCAAGAATAAGACAGGGCTTTGTAAAGAAACTGCCGAGACAGCCCGGTTTTTATTTATGTCTGGGAATAGTGGACACCTAGAGACTAAGGATCTCCAAGCACCTCTCCCTCCTCATCATGGAAACAGGTCAGAGGCAAAGCAGTCCAGTAATTCAAACCCCATACTCTGAGAAGGTCGGGGTGGGACTCTAGCTACTGCCATGTCCTCCAATATAGGTTCTAGGGACAGCCATTCAATATCTTGGACCTCAAACTTGTTATTGCAAAACTAAGAGTATAGATGCCTGCTTTGGAGTTTGGATGAGGTTTGGCAGTTCTTAACCACGGAAGAAAATGCCAATGCCACTGAACTCGCTGTAAGCACCAGCTAATTATAAATGAGTGTCCACCTCAGTGCTCCACACAGTAACTCTCACCAACGACAGGGGCCAAGCAAAACCCATCAGGAGATCATTTGAGTGGAAATGGTTATAACCAGGAAAAATACTGTCACATCCATAAAGAAAAGGAAAGGAAGAAAAGGAGTGGAGGAAGAAGGGAGGAAGGGAGGGGGCAAAGCAAGATCGAGGAATGGAATTTTTTTCCAAAATACTATTACTGGTAATTATTTAAATAATATGATCAAATATATGCTTTGTGTTCTGCCTTAAGTTGTTTTAATAATGTATCAAGAACACATTAAGAACTATCTAGACAGAAACAGAATTGTCTGAAAAATGCCTACAGCTCCCAAAGTAAACAGCAGAGCTCCCTCATAACTTTCTTCTTGCTCTACAGATGGAACCTGGGGCCTCCTGTGTATTAGGCAAGTGCTGGACCACTTTGTCCTGCCCCGGGAAAACATTTGTGATAGAAGGCCTGACAAGATAACGTATTCATCTCTATATTCTTTAACCTAAATCTACATTTAATAATTGAATGGACTTTAAAAATAAGGATTCTCCTTTATCAGCTTGAAAGCACGGCCTTATACTTCCCATCAGCAGCCAGAGTGTCAGTCCTTAACACTAATGAATGAGGCCTCCACCCTCAGAGCGAGCTCCCTCTAACCCACACCCTCTTCCATGGAGTCCAACCTGGGGGTGGGTGTGATGCTGTCCTGGTCCCCAATTGGTTCTTGATCTGTCAATAAAGAAGCCATGAGTCAATAGGCAGGGCTTCGGGTCCCCTGGAGGAAAAGAGACAGATGCAAGAGAGAAGAGAGTTCACCAGGATTCAGGTGGAGAAAAGTTGACCAGACCTGTGAGGTCTCGGGTGGAGCCGGTGGGATGTAACTGAGCAACTAAGTTTAGGACAAGCGGGAGGTGCTGAGAGAAGACTATTATTAAGGGTACGCTTTTCCAGGTGGGAGATAATAGAGCCTAGCAATTGTGTCAAAAAGCAAGTTGAAAAGGAACTGTGTGTGTATGTGTGTGTGTGTGTGTGTTTATCCGTGGATTTAAAGGAAGCCGTGTGGGGCCTGGTAACACAGTTCACAGAGCTCAGGCAGGGTAGCGAAAAGCTGTGTGCAACAGTCCAATGTTCTCCTTCTGCTTCTATTTCAACACATGTGATGCTCATCCAAACACCTTACCAACAAAATAACTCTCATGGACATTCCCATGTTCTGAGTGGCCAGCCACGTCTTGAAATGGGATCATTTTCCTTGTCTTGCAAGAGCTTCCATTAATATTTCCTTGGGTGCAGTCCCACCAGTGGGTTATATTGCCTCTTGGGTTTTCTCTTTCATTCATTGACTTCTTTTTATCTGTTTTTGCTTAGGAAGTTGTCGGCTCCATTTTGATTCTCTCTTGGCTTAAGGAGGCGAGTTGGTTGGTCAGTTCCTTTTGGTATTGGCCCAGCGTCCTTCAAGCCATCGCTGTGGTCAGAAGTCAGCTTTGGCCTTACCGCTATGTTTGCTGATGTTCTCATTGCTGGTTTTAAGCACGGGCCTCTCTGTCTGGCAGGAGTTCGACGTTTTCCTTCGGCTCGCAACAGTTTGATCGCAATGTTATTATAAGATTACTTCTGTGCTCCTTCAATATTTTCATATAATATATAATACATATGATATGTAGTATCTATAATGATTTATGTATTATATAATGAGCTATATGTAGATATAGACGTTGCTCAGTTCCCTTTCCTTCCTGCCTGGCTAGGGTGCTATAATTGTTGATCCTGTAACCCATCCAGAGCTCCCAAACTCCTTCTGGTTTCTCTGCTCAAGGCCCAGCCAAACTGCAAAGAATCTTCTGGATATCTTAGGACCCTACTCTTTAATGGGAACCAGCCAGCACCAAGGAAACACCATTCAGTTGCCCATGGCTTCCTCCTTGGGGTCCTTCTCTCTGAAGTCTTGGCCAGTGGAGTCCCATTTACATAGTTGTCTGTTGACTTCCAAGGTTTTTGCTGCTGTGGTTGCTAGCTTGTTTTCTGGTCGGATTGAACGAGAGTGCCGCTTTCTGCACAAACAGCTTCATGGGAATAAGAAATGCAACTTCTAATCATAGAACTTTAATGATTATGTTAATGATTTAATTATCTTCACTTTAAAAATTACAAAATCCAATCATATTTCATCTTTACACACTTCTCCCGCCACCTGACAGTGAGTCTGAATGTGAGGGCAACTTCACAGCAAGAGGGAAATCATGAAGATGGATGGTTCCATTTAAAAGCTTGAGTGTGCTGGCAAAATGCCCTTACTTTGACTATTCTTCATTTTCCCCAAAGAAAGAATAAATTACACATTTAGATATGTGCGTGGTTCGCATCATTCTAGAAGAAACTTGAATAGCAAGCCCTTGATTCTGAATCTATAGACATCTTACGTGATGCCTAGGTTTTAGTGGGCTAAATAAATAACACAGTTTCCATGATCACTTGTCTTTAAAAATCTATATGATAAAAAAAAATGTAAGAATGGCCAAATGCAGCCCATAAAAAATAAAAAATTATGTTCAGTTCACCCTGAGTCTCTATAACTAGCTAGACTTGCATTTTTTTTTTTTGTTTTGAACTCTTAACTCTCAAGGACCTTTAGGTGATTTGGACAACTTATAATATAGGTGACTAGACTGGAAATCCCCAAGGTCTGATAAAAATATTGTAAAGGTAAAAGACTCCTGCTGGACGAGGATTAATAAGCTTTAAAAGTGTATCTTATTTCCTTTGAGATAAAAATAGTTTTTTAAGTGGAAATCACAAGATCACCCAGCAGGTCCACTTGGATGACTTTTTAAAACACCCTGAAATTCACCAGGAATCTAGGATGCTGGGGTGTAAGCTGATTTGCACATCTATTTAAAGTCTGTCTGTTTAGATAAAGCCTTGTTTTGAGATCAATGTCCAAGGCTGATGTCCTTCATGTATCTTCTTGTCTCAGGACCATGTATTGATATGATATAAACTTCCTCTACCCGATCACTTCATTCCTTGTTTTTTAATTTTTTTATTAATCATTTCATTTGTTTGCATTTCAAATAATATCTCCCTTCATGGTTACCCCTCCACAAAGCCCCCATCCCATTCTCCTCTCCTCCCTCCCCTTCACCTCAATGAGGGTGTTCCTCCAACTACTTACCCACTTCCACCTCACCACTCTAGCATCCCCCTTTGCTGGGACATCAAACTTCCACAGGACTGAGGGCCTCCCCTCCAATTGATGTCAGATAAGGCCATCTACTGCAGCATATGTATCTGTAGCCGTGGATCCCTCCATGTATATGCTTTGATTGGTGGTTTAATCTCTGGGAGTCTTATTATAAAGTGGATTACATCCCTCATAATTCTCCCACTGAGTGTGTACATTTGGATTTCTGCAGTAACATGCTAGGAGGGGACTGAGCCAGCAGCCTCTCCCCTTTGTTCCTTATTTAAGGAGATGCCTCTGCATCTTCTATAGAACAGGTTTCCTCCTCAGCTTTCCACATTTAGTTTTTCTGGATGAAGGAAGCCCTTAGTACTAGAAGTTCCTCTGGATAGATCAATGTGTGTCACACTGTATTAAGGACTCTGGATCTTAACTCTGTGATAACTAGCCTTTTCCCTTTTTAAATCGGGTAGTGAGTTCAGTGACATCTAATGTTTTCCCTCCTAATCTCCTGTCTTTCCATGAGGAAACACAACGAACTTGAAAAGTCCAAGGTTTTTAGCACAATGTTGACTTCTTTAGAACAATGAGACTCTATTTCTAAATTTTAAAAGTGTGCTGGCATTTTGTTTCCACCAGCTGTCCCTATGGCTTTGACATCCGCACTGTCCCAGCTCAGTGACTTAGGGAAGTAAAATGTCCCCTCTTTTCTTGATTCTGTGTTTGGGAAAGTTTGGGTTTGTCTTTGAAGGCTTGGTGGAAGTCATCCGTAAAATTATCTGAGTGTGGTTGCACTCGCCTGTAAAATTATCTGGGGCTGGGAAGTTCCCCTGGGAATCCCTTAAACCACTAACTTCATTCCTTTAATAAGATTATTTAGACCTCCACAGTCTTAAATCACTTGTGGCTGGGTTTTCCACTTAATAACTTCAACACATTTGGAAAGATTTGTACTTTATCTGACATTTATAGAATAGAGAATTGTATCTTAGATTATGACCAATTAACATAATATTACTTATTTCCTGAATGTTACTATCTGTAACTCCATCAAAGCTTGGTTTGATGCTATCATCTCTGCTTCTTCTTCTTCTTTCTTTGTTGTATGTACTAAGTTATGATTATCTTATCTGTTTTGAAGAAGGGGACCTGCTGGTCCTCTGTGAGACCTGTGAGAGCTTAAGGACTTTGTCATTTTAACTGTCTTCCTTTATGTATGTGCCCCTCTTTTCTTACACCTTTACTCTGAATTTTTTATTCTGCCTTTGTTTTTAATGTGTAAGATTTCCATAATTTTGGCTTTCCAGTGACTTTACCCATCTTTGTCTTTTATTTAATCTAAATTTTATTAATGTCTTCAGTAAGTGTAAAAAATAATAGTAGATTTCTCTGTGGCATTTTCACACATACATCTCTTGCTCCCCTCCTCCCTCTCTAAGATCCTTGAGAGTCGATGGTCTCCGTCCTTTCTTTAAGGCTTCTTCTGCTTTCGAGACACACACACACACACACACACACACACACACACACACCCTATTGCCCTCTCTTGATATCCTTCGTTGTATTTAAACCCCATCTTCCCCGGTACATCTGTCTTCCACTATTATAGCTTGTATGAATACTTTTTCAATCTAGAATCTGCTTATGAGAGAGACCGTTCAATTCTGGCATCTCTAAGCCTGGCTTCTTTGCTTAGCATGATGAGCTCCAGTTCTACCCATTTCCTTAGAAATGACATGATTTCATTTTTCCTGCCCTGGAAGACAATCATGTTCTAGAAAAGAGTCAAGCACACCTCACACACCTTTGTCTGATGCCACAGGAAGGATTCTGAGAGGGATAAGGACAGAGGCCAAGATGAGGATCAAAGAAAAGCATAGTTAAGAGCAAAGCCCGAGAGGCTGCAAGGCCAGTGATGAGGGGGCTGTCTGTCTGACTGTGTGTCAGGGGTGAGAGGGCTGTCTGTCTGACTGTGTGTCAGGGGGTAAGGAGGCTGTCTGTGTGTCAGGGGGTGAGAGGGCTGT
>NW_022196905.1:158579132-158612865 GCF_008632895.1 Mastomys coucha | reverse complement strand
GGGGTGAGAGGGCTGTCTGTCTGACTGTGTGTCGGGGGTGAGAGGGCTGTCTGTGTGTCAGGGGGTGGGAGGGCTAACTGTGTGTCAGGGGGTGAGGGAGCTGTCTGCCTGACTGTGTGTCAGGGGGTGAGAGGGCTGTCTAACTGCATGTCAGGTGATAAAGAGAGCTGTCTGTCTGACTGTGTTCCAGGAGCCTGAGTGTAGATCTTGTGAGTCTAGCTACCTCTGTGCTGTATGGACAGTTGAACAGCCACAGGCCAGACCCGGGCACTTGCTTCCCTCCTGAAGACAGGGTCATGAGATATGCCTCTGTTCACTTTAATGAATTGTACAGCATTGGAGCCAAGGGAGAAGAAAAGACAGACCACAGAATTCAAGACGAAGCTCCATTGGGCTCTCTAATTAGAGAAGCCTTCAGAACGTTCTGGAATCTGACTGAGGGGCAGAGGCTTGCTCTGAGGCCCCAGTCTAAAACTAATTCACAGGAACATTCACAACAAGACCGTTTGACTGGTGTGAGAAAAGACAAACAAAAAGCAAACAGCTAATAATCACAACTGCTGAACCAGTCTGAGGGTGAGCTCCCCTCTCTAAGGCTCATGGGCTTTTTCCTCCCATGTAGCCAATTAGCAGCAGTAATGGGACAAGACTCAGATTAATTACCGCACGAGCCAACCCTTAATGCGGTCCTTCAGTTATTCTCAGCAGCCTGTCTGTCAAGCAGGCTTTAAGAGCATCAAGGAAACATACGGCCGATCGATCTGGACAATGAATCCTCTTCCTTTATGGCATCCACCTCTGGCATGCGTGAGAAAGGCCGGACCAGGCCAGCAGCCATCGAGGACTCAGGAGGAGGGGAGCAGATCATGAGCGAGATGAAATTGGTCACACACCGCACTTTCTTTCCTAGATCAATTAGTTATAGAATGACCTCTGCCACTTACAGAGACAGTTTTAGCCTTAGTAAGAGCTAAACAGAGTAAAGTACAATTTTGCAAGTGGTGTTTCTGTGAGTGTATGTCTGTCCCATGTACAAATGCATGTTTGGGTATAGGCACACATTCACATGGGCATGCATACACATGGGGGAGGAGGCGTGGGCATGTAGAGACTGGAGGTCAACTTCAGGTGCAGTTCCTCAACACCCGTGTACATTCATTTTGGAGAAGGCTCTCTCACTGACCTGGGACTCATGAGTTAGGCTAGGTTGGCTGGTTAGCAAACCCCAAGCATCTATCTGGTACTGTCTCAAACCCCCAGACTTGGGACTACCACCAGGCTTTTCATGTGGGTCTAGGAGTCAAAGTTAGGTCTTTAGAACCATGTGGCAAGAGCCTTCCTGATTGACCCATCTTCCTATAACTAACATTTGACTACTGCCAAGATGAAGCTATACCCTGCAGGGCCATGCAAGTCTGCCTGTCTCCTGCCGAAAGGCCTGAGAGATTAGCAAAGCAGGCTCCCCTGTGTGTCTAGGTAGAGCGTGATCTTTTCCAGAGTGAGCATGTCAGCTACCTCATACCTCTGTGCACCACACCTCTTGAGCACATGCCTGGATTGGCTCCAATGGCTGGAAACCACATCCACTGGGGCTCTGAGCACATGCGTGGATTGGCTCCAATGGCTGGAAACCACACCCACTGGGGCTCTGAGCACATGCGTGGAATGGCTCCAATGGCTGGAAACCACACCCACTGGGGCTCTGAGCACATGCCTGGATTGGCTCCAATGGCTGGAAACCACACCCACTGAGTTACAAAGCAGATACCCACAATGCCAAGATACATGGCCATAACTCCTTCCTGTAAATGGGATCCCGGGCCAAGTGCAATTGTTCATTTTGAGTGGACTCCTAATGTGTCCCCTGGGCTTCTGTGCCCTGAGACCTTGCTCACTATGAAGTGAAGTGGCCCACCTTAGAGACTACACCTGTCATGAACAAACACGTGAGGTAGTCTAGTCTTGGGGTTTTATGGTCCAGAGGCACCAAGTCTGCCTCCAGCTCCCTGGATGCAGGGGTTACAGTGCTGGCATTTTTTTTTAAAGATTTGTTTATTTATGTGTATGTGGGCATGTTTGCATGAGTTGCTATGTGCGCCACAGGCACTCAGGATCCCAAAGAGACCAGAAGAAGGGGCCAAATCCCCTAGAGCTGGAATTACAGACAGTTTTGAAGCTGCCATGGACCAGTCATGCTGAGCCATCTCTCCAGGCTCAGTGCTGGGTTTTATAGAAAGATTGAATGTAAAGTAACTTAAAATCTTAACCATACAGACTTAAGATGTAGTATCGCATTGTTGTCCAGGATACTAACGTATCCTGAGTGTTTCCTGGATTGTCTTGGTCTCCTGGGTAAGCCTGACTTGGCACACCCAGGGCTTCAGTGAATCCAGATGCCTGAATTTGGGATCCAGAGGATCCCAGGATGGACAATTACCCACTCTTCTCTCGCAAGAGCTGTATAATGACTGAAGGGACTTAATTTGCAAGGCTTCTGAAACTATTTTTTTAAAGGAAAGGAAAGCAAAGCAAAGAAGAAAAGAAAAAGAATAGAGAGCATGGAGTAGTATCATTGCTAAAAAGAAAAAAAGGGGCAGCTGAGCCTTTACATCCGCAGTCTCACAGCAAAGGGCAGCTGAGCCTTTACAATAGCATTCTCACAGCGCCACCTGCTGGCAGTCTGGAGTAGAGATATCATCTGAGAAGGAAAAAAATGGGAAGGCTGGGGGATTCTGAGAAACTCAAAAGCACTCCAGAAAGCACTTTAAACCTCAGCTCCGCATTCTGACTCGAGAAAATGGTGTTCCACAGGTGTAATTGATCACAGTTCTAATTGGATGAGAAAATGGCCAGTAGATGAGGAAATATCCACAGATGTCAAATACAGTGCTCTCCTTTCAAAACGGGTAGAAACCAGAAAGGGAGAGAGAACTCTACCATTTTCAGAACTGCTTTAGGGGACATTATGACTCTTGTAAATGTGGCATAAAACAGCAGTTACTCAAAGCTACACGCTGCTTTTGAGTAAGTGCTGGGATCTGAAGACCCTGAAGGAAATTCAGAAGTGATGTGGGGAAGCCGTGTCATGGTGATGGGCCACGCTGTAACTGCACCCAGCTACAGTGAAGTTATTTACACTGGGTGTTTCCCAAGCTGACTCAGTGCCTGGTTTAGGGTTTTTTTTTGTTTGTTTGTTTGTTTATTTTGGTTTGGTTTGGTTTGGTTTTGGTTTTGTGGGTTTTTGGTTTGTTTTTTTTTTTTTTTAAGATTTATTTTATTTATTTTATGTGTATGAGTACACTGCAGCTGTATGGGTGGCTGTGAGCTATCGTGTGTGGCTGCTGGGAACTAAACTCAGGACCTCTGCCGGCCCCACTCACTCTGGCCCTGCTTGCTCCCACCACACTTGCTCTGCCCCGCTCACTCCGGCATAATTTTCTAGTGGGTCTTCAGACCCACTAGAAAAGGGCATCAGATCTCATTACGGGTGGCTGTAAGCCACCATGTGGTTGCTGGGATCTGAACTCAGGACCTTCGGAAGAGCAGTCAGTGCTCTTACCCACTGAGCCATCTCAGCAGCCCTCCATATCTGTTTTTATCCACTGCAAATCTTCCTTAGCCTCGTGTGTCTTTATGCAAAATACGCAACTTCCTGAAGTGTCCTCTGCAAGTTCATGGGAGTCCGACCCTTGCCAGTGGGCAGATCCTGGGTGTTTCTGATGCCTAAGGAACAACACTAACATAGCCATCTGATAAGGATCCCTACTACATCCTAGCTCTCTCAGGACAGGATCCAACACACATCCTGCACATCTTGGATTCTGCAAGAATAAGTGAACACCTTTTGATTCCTGAGCTGACTTTCTGGCTGGCACACACTGTTAATTATTTTCACAAGAAAGGCATATTCAATATGGATGCTTAAGACTTATGCTCCAGATGCAAGCCATGGTAAGTTGAAAATGCCATTAGCCTGTTAAGTGTCCCATGTAGTTATCCTGTTGCTCTACACACCTCTACTTCAGCACACTGAGCTCACTGTCACTGCGTGCCATGGTACGGGTGCCACAGTGTGCCCAAGGAAGCTCAAGCCAGTGATAAAAACACTGTACATGGAAAACAAGAAAATACTGTTTCCACCATATAACCAAAGGCTTCTGAAAAACAACCAAAGGTTTCCTCCCCACGACAGGACATCATGCTCACCCAGATCACCGCCACCTTGGCCTCTGTGGCCTGTGGAATGCCATCACTGAAGCTTAAAGCTCCCAGTGTCAGAAATAAAACAGTGCTTTCAAACTCAGCGGGAAACTGAGAACTAGAAAACACTACAGTGTTGCAACAAATATTATTTGGGGGTTTCTACCCCACCCTACATCCTTTAGTTCCCAAATAAAAGACACAAAACCTTCGTACTTATAATAAGCCTTAAAGCATCAGAGCCAGACAGATATCAACCCTCTTTGCTACTTTGTCTACAACCTTGTCATTAATCCCAAATTAGCTAGAGTTTCTCCTGGGCCACTCCTACTCCAACAGACTAGATCGCATGCTCCATCTCTCCATGGCTCATTCCTTCTCCTCCTCCTCTTCATCCTCCTCCTCCTCCTCCTCCTCCTCCTTCCCCTTCCCTTCCCCTCCTCCTCCTCTTCCTCCTCCTCTTCCTCTTCCTCCTCCCCGTCTTCCTCCTCCTCCTCCTCCTCTTCCTCCTCCTCTTCCTCCTTCTCCTCCTCCTCCTCCCCCTTCTTCTCCTCCTCCCTCTCCTATTCCCCCTTCTACTCCTATGCCTCCTCCTCCTCCCCCTCCTTGTCCTCTCCCCCTCCCCCTCCTCATTCTCGCTCATACCCCAAGCTCAGGAAGCAGAGCCCCGCCCACCTCTCTTCTTCCCAGCTACAGGTTCTAGGTATCTTTATTAACCAATAGTTTCAAATTAAGGAGCAAGATTTACACAACAAAAGATGAGAGCTCACTTATCTTGAGGCAAGTAGCTCTTGGGATACAGAATTTAGCATCGCAATGCACAGCAAAGACCTAACCTCAACTTCACACTGCTGTGGCTCTCCCTGCTCATGTGGAGTGTCAGCCAAGTTGGCCCATGAGGGCAGTAGGAACAGAGAACAGGAACTTTGAACAGGGGTTCAGAAGCCCGTGAGTACTTACAGAGAAGGACCACACCATGACTGCTTATTGGTTGGCAGATCAACTTTACTTAGGGTAATTGAAGGCTTATAAAGTTTTGAGGGACTAAGAGTAGGGATATCCAGGATTGGAAAAGGTCATTGGCTGGGGACTCAGGCTATCTAGAATGCCTCATGAGCATGGGGAAGCATTTCAAGAACCTCAGGTTCTGGCTGAACAGGTTTTGTCAGGAGAAAGGAAATGGATCCTATAAACTCATTGAGGCTACCTGACTCTTCTCAGGTAGAGGCGAGTATGGGGCTTAGAAATCGCTGGGCAAGTCAGAGAAGGAGAAACTCTGCTAATGAAGGGAGCCCTCCATTATGAGGTGAGCCCCAGAAGGCTATCTGGTCAATGGCAGCCGTTGACCTTCGATGGCAGCCGTTGACCTTAGTTAGCAGAGCTTTCCCATCACTGCTAATGCACTCAAGGTGTTGAGCGTTGGCTTACTGCCTCGCCAGTCTCACTTTCAGGTCCTTTTCAACTCCCTGTTCCCTGTTTCATGAGCAAGCACTTCCCATGACTGAATGGGTTGTGCTCAGAACAATTCTGAGGACCTCATGAAAAATTCATCTATCTGTGCAATGGGTTCCTAAGTACACATCTCAAGGGCTTCCAGTAGGAAAATGGAGCTTGCCATAAAATTTTCAAAGAAAATATTAAAGCTCATCACATTTTTAAAATCCACCATAAGCACAGGTTTTATGTTCATACAAAGGTAAAAGTAGGACTCTATTAAGATACCAAAAATCTTAAGAGATTTTGAGATTTTGTATGTTTTGAGCTGAAGATCTTAGTCAAAAGAGGAGCTGCATTAGTAAGTTGGTGAGAAAGGTGTACAGTCCTGTGGTTTCCCATATAAATAAATCTAGCATCACAGAAGATTAAGGAAAACCCCCAAAATGAAGCTGATCTTTGGAGGATCATGGAGAGGAGCATTTTGTGGTGACGCTTTTGTGGGAATGGCTTCAGAGACTCCTTAGGCTGAGTCATGATCTTGCAGATCATCCAGGGCTCAGTGAATGTCCAGAGTCCACCGGACTGCTGTCACACAGGTTGCAACAGGCCATCTGCCACTACTCACAAATAGGACAGATTTCTCTGCCAGCTTTAGAGGGCAAGGGATGTGGGATGCCTCTGGGCTCTGCAGCCTAGCAATGATTATGCAGCTACACTGGCTGCAGAAAACAGCAGTGCAGCCACTGCCACACGCTGGACAGCCAGCCAGCACAGGAGGCTGCAATGGTAGAAACAAGCACCTTGACCTCCAGAGAGTTTAAAGACATACCTGAGTCCTGTAATTGAATATCATGAATTTTTATCTCCAATAATTTGCCTAGTCAGCCCAGGCTTTAAATAGTTGAGAGTTCCAGGTTGAGTTTTCTTTTAAACAAAACTCTTGGGAACATACAGAATGAAGGAGCATAGACCCTGTAGGATCCCTGCAGGCTGGAATCATGGCTGAGGATGCAGAAGGACCTTCCCATGGACTTTATCTTCTTGGCCCTTCTCTCTTTTTCTAGATTCCTCAACAAAATACAACTCCATCCTGCTGACCTGCCAAAGCTATTTCAAACCCCATGGTGCCTTTTCATCTGGGACTCTTTCCCTTTTTATAGGCTATTGGTGTGTATGTTCTGAGGAAGCATTACTTAGAACTGTAGTCTGTCTTTTATAGAATTTAAATTCAATTCCACCAGTTACCTCCCTTCATATGATCAATCCTCCCAGCCCCCAAACATTGGTAATTCGGTTTCAGAACAGAGTTCAGTGATTGTTCAGGAGTGAGACCTACCATGGGCTCAGAAAACTTAATCACACATCTCCCTGGACAATCCTGCAGTGGGGGACCCATCTTAGGAATGTATTTTCAAAGCTGGGGCAGCAACTAGAAGTTCATGGAAATGTCACGCCTGCCTGTCTGCTATTGTGAGCAGTCCCCGAGAAAACAGGGTGCCAGATTGAAAAACACACAGGTCAGTGGCCCTTTCAAAATTATCAAAGGACATAAATTAAAGAAAAAAATGCTTTCAAAAAGGCAGACAACTGTCAAATAAACATCTGGGCTGCTCCTGCGGCTCTTGACTTGCTCCACAAGCCCACCTGTCCTTACCACTGCCCCTCAAAAGCCACTTTTCACTGCCCCAAATATACTCACTGATCCAAACACATCCCAGGACAGCTTGTTGGTTTTTTTTTCCATTGTGGTAAAAACAACACCAGTGGAGTGTCTGCCATTTGCAGAGGCCTCAAGTACAATACGCCACAATGCTACCACCACCAAACAGCTCTGTATGGTTCTATATTCATACTGTGACCTCTGAACCCCTACACTATCTGTTCCCATGCCAACCCTGTAACTCTTGTAACCACCAATATAGTTTTGGTCCCTGACAGTGACTACTCTCCTGCTTCAGATGAGGGGAGTCACAAGGATTTGCCCTTTGTTCCTAGTTTAAGGTCACCCAGTATAATGCCCTCAGGGTTCAGCTGTACATTGTAAGAATTGAGCAAACAGGGACACATCATAAAAATACCAAGGAGCTAGGAATGTCCATTAAGCCTAAAGACAGAGAGTTCAGAAGAGTTTACTTATCAAACATCCATCCCTAAGAGATGGCCTAATTGTAGGCAGTAATGTCCAGTTCCAGGAAATGTCCCCAGGAGAGGGTGGATCTCCCTCTACCCCTCCTATGTGCAACAGATATCTCCTCTCCTGGAGGACAAAGGTCAAGGGAAACAAAGGACAATTGTAGTAATCTAGGCTCAACCCGGAGAACACAGATTGATAATAGATCTTTGCAATAACACGAGGTTTATAGATCCACGTAAGTGAGGTTGCCCACCCTCACAGGGGGGGTTCAACCCTGAACTCAGAAAGCACACATTATACTTTATAGAGGGCAGATTTCTGCAACAAGGCTAGCTGGCTTACTCTGGTTGGTGGACCACAGGACAAAGGATCTCATCAGGCATTGGTTGGCTTGCTCAGGGGGCTGTTCTTGGCTTAGTCAGCCAACTTTCCTATCCAGCTCTGCACCTGGCCTTGAAAAGTCTCTGGGAAAGGGCTGAGTAGCTAGGTGGTAGGGGGATTGTTGACCACAAGGTCAGGGTGACAGTTTGTGTTCTTTTTTGAAATTCACCACAGGAGGGGTTGGGAGTTCTTTTGAGAATTGCTAATCTTGTTTTTGTAGACCATCATGTCATTGCGACTACCAGTTATTTTTGTTTTGGCCTTAGTTAGCTTAGTCAGAATGGCCTGGTCATTCTGTCTCAACATTCTGACCACCAGAACTTTGTTTTTACAACATGTCCTTAGCTATCTCTGAAACACAACTTCTCAGTGTCTGAAGCTGCTACTTTCAGGAGCTGGAACATGGCTCTCTTATTTTACTTTATTTCTACATTCCCAGAACTTTGTTTCTATCTTCTCAAAAACTTGGTTTCTGTCTTCCCAGAACCTTGTTTCTATAGCTTTGTTTTTTCACTTTATTACTTCACAATGAGAAAGATAACCAACCCATGTTGTAAGTTGTAAAATTCTGTTCTCAAAAGGTATAAAGAGTATGGGCTTTTGTCCCTCATGGTCACCTTTGCCTGTATGCGAGATGACCCCAGTATATTGGATTAATAAAAACCTCTTGCTAATTACATCGATCTCTGTCTCTGCATCTTCGAGAGTGGGACATCTACCCTGAATTTAACACATCAGAATTGCCTTCTTTTTCAAAGGTGAATACCATTTCACTATACCTGGGTACCATATCTATTCATCAAGCCATCAGAGGATGTTTGCTGAGGACCAGCTTCAACTTGGGAAAGGGTCCTGAGAAAGGAGTGTATGGGAGCAGTGAACAGACAACTCTCAGAGTCAGTGATGGTGCAAGCTGACAGCTCTGTGCTCTGCTTGTGCAAGCTGACAGCTCTGTGCTCTGCTTGTGCAAGCTGGCAGCTCTGTGTTCTGCTTGTGCAAGCTGACAGCTCTGTGTTCTGCCTGTGCAAGCTGGCAGCTCTGTGTTCTGCTTGTGCAAGCTGACAGCTCTGTGTTCTGCCTGTGCAAGCTGACAGCTCTGTGCTCTGCTTGTGCAAGCTGACAGCTCTGTGCTCTGCTTGAGATAGCTCTCTCTTGGAGAGCAGAGCCCAGTCTTTATTTTGCATATGCTACTTCCTTAGGAATTACGTATCATTTCAATCATTTACCCCAGGTTCCCTTTTGATTATCTCACAAATCAGCACTTTACAACCTTAGTCTCTTAACCCTAAAGACGGAACCACATGGCCAAAGCTGCTGAGTTCTGCTGCTTGCTGGAACTCGAACACAGCCCCATTGTTCTATTACAATATTACCAGCTTTCTGTTTTCCCGCTCCTTCACTGCCTAAGCTTGGCTGTCATGAAACTTACTCTGTAGACTGACCTTAAACGTGGATGCTGGAATTACAGCTGTATAATGCCACGCCTGGACCTAAGCTTTTCTTCATCTAGAACTTCCTCTATCCCAGGCTGGCCTTGAACTCAGAAATCTGCTTGCCTTTGTCTCCTGGGATTAAAGGTGTATTAGCCTGGGCCTGAGTCTTCTAGCCTCAAGATCTGGATCACAAATATGCCCTCCATTTCTGGATTGTAGTTTATTCCAGATTAAAAGTACAAACTATTCCTTGGTCAACTGCAAACACAAACAATAAGCTTAGCTGGGTAGGCTCTTGCCCTGATATCACTACTCCCTAAATCTCTTTATCACCTTCCTTAAAATCTTTCTGACAAAGCTTGCTCATAATGCAGCTGCCTCTATTCTTTCAGGTCTATGAATCTCCTCATACAATTCATATTGTATCCTTATATTTTCCATAGTTGAGAAATCCTATAAAGAACAGTTCTTACATTGATTTATATAGTCTTGAACTCATGTTTTCAGAGTTTTTCCCCACAGCCTTAAGGGCTGTTCTTAAGGTCACAGCGTCACCATATTTCTGAGGAATTTCTGGAATTGTGTTGCTTCTGATTATCATGGAGTCTTTAACCTTGGCAAGGAGAACATTCCCCAAAGGAAGAACATAAAGTAAACTATATACATTATTATACAAACAAGCCTGATGCCTACAACCACTATCAGCACTCAAGAAGACCCAGGCCCTGTTGGCTCTGCTCCAGTGGTAAAAACTGTCACACCTTCCCTTCTGAAGCCATGCAGGATCTAGCAGATGTTTAAGTTTCTCCTGCATCTTTGTCACTGAGAGTGGGTCTGCTGTGACTAGCCATGGTCTTTATGACAGGTGGTGCTTAGCTTTTATCTGCACACAAGTGATCATCTTAGCATGTACAAATATGAAATGACAGTCACACATATCCCAGCAACAACACAATAACACCCTTGAAGACCTGGGACTTCTTAGTAGGAAATCACAAAGTAAAAAGATGCCATTTGTAAATGTAAGACTGAGTACAAGGCTAAACCAGGGAAGTATCAACCCACTGTGAACAGATTTTGCTCTGAAAAGAAACAACTGACCCCACTGGCCAGGGTTTACCAGTAAAGACTATAGGACACAGATCTGCCTCAGCCTGAGCTGAGCCTTCAGCAATCAAGGGCACAAAGGAGCTATGACAGTCTCTGAAAGTCTGCAATCTGGGTAAAATGAGAATTTCTGTAAAATGCTGACCTGTGTGACACTGGAAGGCAACTCTGGGGGATACAGGTACTCTGAGATGTCGCCTGAAGTAGGTGTAGGAGTCACATAGCAGAAAAGAAATGCACCTCTGTTTCACGGAGAAATGGAATGTGCAAAGCTAGAGCCATAAAAGAGCAAAGCAAGCTTGAAGGGTGGCAAGTAAAATGTGGCTATTGGAAGAGCAAAATGGAGCCAGAGTATGTTTTCATATGTATGAACACCAAAGACAGTGTGTGTGTGTGTGTGTGTGTGTGTGTGGCAGGGGGGTGGGGGGAGTCTGTTATGGATAGCCCTGGGGCTATTTGTAATTTGATGATGATTGTTCTCCTGGGAGGAATTCAAACAAGAAATGAGTCAGCACTCAGGTGATTTCCTGTAAACCTTCTTCCCATCTTAATTTGTAAAATAAAGGCTAGAGCTGGTGATTGGACAGTGAAAGGGAAGGTGGAGTTGAAAGTTAAGAGAGAAAAGAAGGAGAGGTGAGAAAGAGAGAGAGAGAGAGAGAGAGAGAGAGAGAGAGAGAGAGGATGACAGAAGAGGAGGTGGAAGGGAAGCTGAGCAGAGAAGCACTTGGCCTAGAGAAACTACAAGTTATAAGAAGTCTCATAGATAGGGAAGATGGTAGTGTAGTGGTAGATCTGCCCAATCTAGGTGTACATCTTGTATTCATATTAATTGAGTTGTGTTTTCATTGCTGGGGCATATTTGGGTTGGAGAATTACTGCAAGGGCATTGGCTTTAGTCATGGTGGTGTAGAGGCCACAGAACTATGTGAGCCTGGGAGACTCAAAGTGAGATCTACATTTAGAAACAGTCTCTCTACACTATGGAGAGCTGAGAGGCCAGGGACAGTGAGGATAGAGATGGCTACAGTCTCAAAGGAATGAGGGAGGGTCACATAGACACCTGAAGGAGACAGGGGTCTGGTAGATACAAGGGCATTAAGCAGATTCTAGATGAAGGCTACCATGAGTTGCCTCTAGGGGACCAGAACATGGGCCAGACATGGGGAAGAGCCTGCTTGCTCATAAATAGACAGGAAAATGTTTAATCTTATTAGGGGTCTAGGCAAAACAGCACTTATAGAGATTTATAATAATAGGAGAGTTTATATAAAACACCATTGAGAGACAGTTTGTTGAGACTGAAACCTTCAGAAGTATTAGAGAGACCGGCATCATTTACAACTAAGGTAGGAATTTGTATTGAGGAGAAAAGCCTTCCTGGCTCAGAAATCAAGACTTTTCCATTCCTGACCTGCATGGGTTTATTCTTGCAGCCATTCCTCTATCTGATGCTCAGTCCATCATCGGAAGCTCAGTGAAGGTCTCGCTTTCATAACATATAAATTATTTTATGTGAGCTTTTGTTTCAAAGATGGTGAGCAAAAAGGCATGATTTTACTGCACTAGTCAGCAACAAAATACTCAATATGGTCAACCTAAGAATAATCCATTAGCTCACAGTTTCAGGGAGTGGCAGGAATGACTGGATGGCCCCATTGCTTGGGTCTGTAGAGAGGCATAGCATCAAGGTAGAAGTCCTAGGCAGAACACAGCTGTTCGTCTCGCAGTAGCTAAGAAAAAGAAAGGAGGAAAGAGTTAACTCTCTCTAGGCAGCACTTCCTGAAAGCTACTCAACTTTCCAATAGTGGCTTAGGCCGAGAGCCTGGCTCTCCCTTTGAGGGCTTGGAGAGGTGACACTTTCCATCCAAACCAGAGTAGCCCAGCCGAGAGCCTGGCTCTCCCTTTGAGGGCTTGGAGAGGTGACACTTTCCATCCGAACCAGAGTAGCCGTCGCGCTGCACACCAGCACAGAACACTTTCATTTTTAATCATAGTTTTTAATTCTTTATAAAATGTTCTCATTACAAGCTGTTAACTAACAATTATTTCTACTTTACCCTCTTTATCCAATCTCATTCCAATTATCTCAAGTTCTACTTTTAATGATTATTTATTATTCAATTGAAATGCAGTACCTTAAAGTTTTCTCTCTCCACCTTAATGACCCATAAAGGTACAACATCAGACAGGTTGTGAGTTTGAGAATTGCGGACATACATATGTATCCTGTAAGAACACTCCGAGAAGTCAGGCAGTGGTGGCACCCAGGAGGCAGAGGCAGGTGAATCCCTGAATTCCAAGCCAGCCTGGGCTACAGTTCTAGGACAGCCAGGGCTACATAGAGAAATCCTGTGTCGGGCAGGGGAGGGAACACTCAGAGCAGCATAACCCTATGCCCAAATAAAAACTAACTAAGTTAGAAATACATAACTTAGAGAGGAAAACAGACATTATACAAACCTTTACCAGGCTTCTCTCTGGGGCTGATTTAATCAGTTCTAGTAATTGTCAGTAGCTTGATGTTCTGAGTGGAAAATTTTCTACATCTTCCCATCAAATGTGAAAAAGTGAAAGAAGAAAAATACGCTTTTGAGGTCTGGGGGGAGGGCTCGGTTGGTTCCACGCTCACTACATAAGCATGAGAGCCTGAGTCTGATGCCTAGTACTCATGGAAATGCCGAGTATGGTGGTACCTGCTTGTGAGCTCAGGCCTAGGCAGGTGGGCATAGGCAGATCCCCAGGACTTGTTGGATAGCCAGCCCAGATAAATCTGAGAGTTCTAGGCCCATAATAAATTCTATCTAGGCCCATAATAAATTCTATCACAAAAAACAAAATGGATAGCATCTGAGACATGACACCTGAGGTTAAACTCTGGCTTTCAAACACACATGAAGACGAACACACACACACATACACACACACACACACACACACACACACACACACACACACACCCTACTACTCTGAATGCTTTGGGCTCAGCTGTAATTCAAATCAACTGCAGACCTGCCTTGATGTTACTATTGCTATAGTTTGTAGCTCAATGTTTAAATTCCATCTTTTTTTGATACAAAAGCCATAAAAATAGGTTTTTGGTATTACATACACTACACAAATTCATGTAAAATACTCTTGACTGGCCTTAAGATTAAATTCTACAGCTAATTACATTCCTCTGGGATTAGTGACCCCTAATTTAGCTCAAAGGTAAAACTATTCATTTGATCCAATTATAACTTCGAATAAAATTTGGCAAGACCCATCCCAAATATTTTTCCCACAACTTACTACTAAACTTTAAACTGTCAATGTGGTTACTCTCCTTGGAAATAACTGAATGTGGACAGTATATGAGGAGCCCTGTCTGCTGGAGGAGCCCTGTGGGAGGGAGGAGCTGTCTTAGTCAAGGTTACTATTGCTATGTCAAAACACCACGACCAAAAGCAAGTTGGGAAGGAAAGGGTTAATTCACGTTACATTTCCACATCATAGTCCATCACTGGAGGAAGTCAGGACAGGAACACAAACAGGGCAGGACCCTGGAGGTAGGACTGATGCAGAGGCCATGGAGGGATACTGCTTGCTCAGCCTGCTTTCTTATAAAGCCTAGGACCACAAGCCCAGGGATGGCACCACACACAGTGATCCGGGCCCTTCTCTATTTAATCAATAATTAAGAAATTGCTCCATAGCTGGATTTTATGGGAGCATTTTTTTTTCAACTGAGGCTCCCTCCTTTCAGATAACTTTAGGTTATGTCAAGTTGATATAAAATTACCAACCAGAGGTACCAAGAGTGAGGAGCCCTCTGTCAGGAGCCCCACAAGAACCATTATGTGGATATTTATGAGAGTTCCTGTGTGATAATCCTGTGTGACAACCCATGTGTGTGGGGAACCTGTGTGATAACCTATGTTGGAGGTACCCTGTGTGGGGACCCCTGTATGAAGAACGTTGTGTGTGAAGATCTGTGTCAGGGCTCCTTTGTGAAGACCCCTGTGTGGGTACTAAATGCATCATTTCAAAGCCACACATGTTTTCCTTGCTCAAGATGGTCTGAAAACCAGAGGTTACAAGAAGAAGTTTTGAGGGGGTGTTTGTTTTCTACAAAAATTGAGGACAGTATTA
The DNA here is from genome assembly GCF_008632895.1 of Mastomys coucha. Lineage (NCBI taxonomy): Eukaryota > Metazoa > Chordata > Mammalia > Rodentia > Muridae > Mastomys > Mastomys coucha. Next base: position 158,598,042 of record NW_022196905.1, on the reverse strand, counting down.
ATATTTACAGAAAAGTTTAAATCAAACAAATACATAGATAAAATTCCAAAAAACATAAAGAAACTATATCTGTTCACTTTTTATAAAATCTCTTGGACATTGAACCATTTTTTGTAAGAAGCGTGACAGAGACCTCAGACAGCCCCTGGACCCCCATTTCTCTCTCTTCCTCAATGTCCTCCAAGGTGAAGCTTCTCCCTTCTCACCTCTGCTCTCCTCTATCCCTATTCCATCTGAGCTTTGCTCCCTGATGACCGAGCACACCCCTGACTCCCTCCTCCACATCCGCTCTCTATGACTTCTTCCCAGACTCATTCAAATACTACATCTTCTTCCCAGACCTTTGTAGCCTTCCCTAGGGCCTTAGGTTATCATGGTATTTAGCACCCCTGCCTCTCCCTTAGACACCAAACAAAACTATCATTGACACCAACCTTCTTTTGCATGTACAACTCACCTGCTTTGTCAACAGACTTGGGCATTATCTGTCTGCCTTCCCATGTTTTTCTTCTGTGGCTTGTCCTTTAAGGAAACGTTACTTTTGTTGCTGTATAATCTAAGGGAAGACTCTACAGACCCAATAAAATTATTCTTTCCTTTCCTGCCTCCTCCCATCCCTGTGGCATTATTGCTCTCCTTTAGCAGCTTAGTCAGTGGTCCCTAAACCCACCTGGCATTCAGATTTATTTTTAGATCCTGTTGGAAACTGAGAAATGGGATGCTTTTGATTCCAGACTCAATCTCTAGAGCTGTGGTCTTAGCAACATAAGGTCTGGAGTTCTAGGCTTTGTGCATGTTTAGGAAGACACAATTGGGCAAGTTGTAGATGGCTCTCTTGCGCCAAAGAGATTAGTCATTAGTAGAGGACAACTAAAAGAAGTTAGTGCAATGTCTTGTGTTTTATGAATACAAAAGAGCAACATCTCATCAGAATGGGCATATAGGGAAGCGGGTCTTAAAATGTCCTTGAAAAAGATAATGTATAGGTTGCATCTAACTCAGCCAGAGGACATCAAAGAGGAGAAGAAGTGGTTGAGGCCAGAGGCACCAGGGGAACCTTATTCTGTGGTTTTGGATTAAAGAGTGTGGATCCACACAGGCCTTCAAACTCAGAGGAGGAGCCCAAATGATTGGCTAGTGTTTTAGGAGTGTGACTCTGCATTATGGGAGAGAAATGAAGACCATCATTGTTGAGCCCTATTTGGCCTTGGTTTGGGCCTTGAGGACAAACACAAGCCTGGTTTGATTTTTAAGACCTGTCATTCACTTGAAAATGACTCAGCATGACCTGCTGACCTGAATGAGACTGCCTCTGCCTAGCTACTGCTGATGTGTCAATTTCTTACAGGCCCGGTGAGATCACCCCACATCCCTCATCATCTCACACCACCCCATACATCATCTCACCACATACCCATCCTCCATCACCCTTCCCCACCCCCTATGTCTTCTCCCCTCACCAAAAATCCCCACCTCCTTCCTCAACCCTATATAAACAAAAGACTGATACAATAAAACAGGTTTCTGCTTTGATAGACTCCCGGCCTGGATATGCCATGACACTCCCCATCCTGCACAGTCCGGAGAGGCTTAGCTGGACTGGGTTCTCTCCTCTTGCCTGAACCTGCCAACAGAGAGCCAAGTAGAAGAGGAACTATCTACTAAAACTGCCATCATGTCAGAAGTGATGCTATCTCTCAAGGTTTTCGGCACAGAGATGCTGATCCAGGGTGCAGTGGAGGAGGATGCTCTGGGAGATGGGGAGATGACACTAAGAAGGTGGTAAGGATGTGGGTGGGGATTCCCTAGGTGCAACTGTAGCCAGCTTCAATGAATAAATGTTTGAACAAAGGCTAAGGATGCCCCTGAAGGACCAGCAGTGGCCTCACATCACATCTGAGTCATATACCATTGCTGAATGTGCTGTCCAGTCAGAAAAACACAAGAACCTCAAACATCTTTTTTCCCTGTGACTGTGTAGGGCTGTGGTGGTTTATATATGCTCAGTTTAGGAAGTGGCACTATTAGGAGGTATGGCCTTGTTGGAGTAGGAGTGTCATTGTGGGCTTGGGCTTTAAGACCTTCATCGTAGCTGCCTGGTAGCAAGTATTCTGCTAGCAGTCTTCAGATGTAGATGTAGAACTCTCAGCTCTGCCTGCAGCATGCCTTCCAGGACACTGCCATGGTCCCACCTTGATGATAATGGACTGAACCTCAGAACCTGTAAGCCAGCCCCAATTAAATGTTGTCCTTATAAGAGTTGCCTTGGTCATGGTGTCTGTTCACAGCAGTAAACCCTAACTAAGACAGCAGCAGAGGTCAGGGTCGGAGGTAACTGTTTCTAGAACAGTTAAGTCATGTCTGAAAGCAAATGCAGTTCAGAGGGGCAAAGACGCTCCAGAACCACACTTAAAATACCAAACCTCCTCATGGTAGTAAAAGACATTTCTGGTCTTTGTATAGACATTATAGTTAAAATAGTAAGTTTAAAAAGATGTTAATGTGCTGTAGAAAACAAGGGGAGAAACCTGACATTCTTCTAGAACTTTGATGAGGCAACTGACAAAGGACATCAAGGATGTCTGAAATGTGATCTCAGACAGGGTGACGTGACAGGCAGAAGCTGGAAGCAAGAGCTGGCGCAATAGCTTGAAAGAAGGCCGGAGTGGAAGAGAGCTGAACAAGCCCCTTCCCTGCCAGGTGGGAGATCCTGCTTTACCACGATTTTCTTTAATAAACAGAGAAAGGAGGCAAGGTGCTGGGAAACACAGAGCAGAGATATCATAAAGGCCTCACACAGAGAACACTGTTGGGAAAGAGTTAGCTGAGAGCCAGTTAGGACACAAACAGCAGGAAAAGCACTGTCATGTGAAGCAGGGGCTGCACGACAGGGCCACTGAAGACCTGAGGCATTGCAGTGTAAGACTGTCCTCCAAGACTGAGGTGTTACAAGATGGGTCCCAGGGTAGACAACTGGGAGGAGGAAGGAAATTACGAGGCAAGACCGACCTTGTGAGAGTTCTTCAGATCACAAGAGGAACCTTAAGGAACAGCAGGAACAGCAGGAGTGGCACCCTGGTCTCTTTTTCTACTTTGATTTGAGATAAGTGGTTCCATTCTACTAATGCAGCCCGATGAGGGCTAAAGTGTCTCCATAGGTCTGAAGCAATGGGGACAACCAACAAAGGCTGAAAACTCCAAAGCTGTAAGCCACAGTAAGCTTCCCTTTTTATCAGTTGATACAGAGAGCTGACCAACAGATAGAGGATAGGCCCAGGTGTCAAATAGGAGCTCTGTGTATGTTAAAAACAAACAGAATCACAGAACTGAAGGGCACAGACCTGGAGAGCTATCAGCCATAAATCAGTCAAGAGCCCTGAGAACATCTGTGGCTGAGTCCCTTACTCTGTTGGCATGTGTACTGTGGTGACTTACGCCACAGGAGCGGCAGAGGTGCCAGGCGGAAGCCCAGCCAAGGCTAACCAACCATCCTCCTTTTCTTCCTAGAAACTTCCCAGGGTCTCAAGGTCATGGGAAGTTACAGGCTTCAGGGTCACTCTTCTAACATAGCATTTAACATCCATAACCTCATGTGTAAGGCCGTCTTGGAGCCTATGGCTAGAGGGGTCTGTGTCACCCAGTCACAATAGGGGAAGGGCTACTTTTAAACAGAATGACACGTATCACACCCCCATCTGAGATTTCTCTTCCCAAAGTTTCAGCTTCTTACCTTGGTCCAAAAGCATTACATGTGGCAAAAAAAACCTCACATTTTAAGTGGCACACCAGGCTGGATCCACCATAGTTCTGTACGTATAGGGAAAATCATGTGTGGAGTTCTTGGAGCTGAGTCCTGGTATCTGGCAATCCTGGGTCTCCCTGGGTGATTCTTTCTTCTCTGACCCCTGCCTAGTCCAGTGTTCAGTTGGACCTACATTATAAAGCCTAATCTTAATCTGAATACCTATAGACAAATCCCAGGCCTTGGGGACTACCTGTGTTTGCAACAGAGAAGCAGAGTAACACTAGGACCACGCGTTTTCAGTGAGCCAGCAGACCACGCGTTTGGGTTTTCAGCGAGCCAGCTCTGGTTCTAAGGGCAGTATGCACAGGGTAAGTTTCCATGCTTCTAGACTGGGGGTGAAGAGGTGATCCCCCAAGTGGGCCCATGTGACACATACAGGATGTGATATGCCCAGAAGACACTGAGCAGGAGTGAGGGCCGGCATTGACTGTCCACCCACTGGAGGCAATGGCTGCTGGCCAGAGGCCTGCCTGCACGCATAGGTGCAAAGATCACCTGATCACTGACCAGGCTGAAACACTTACCTCATTTACATCCAACAGTTTTAAAACAGGGAGCTGAACAGGGCTGCTGATACTGTCACCTCACACACCATTTGCATAATCCACAATTAGCATTTCTGTCTGAATTACAAGTTGTTTTCATTTTAACTCACCACTTGGTGAAACTTTACAAGGAAAAAAAAATAAAACAAAATTAGCAATTTCAAATAGCAGCTAACTAATATGAAGGATGAGGATAGTCTGTGGAAATTAAATGCCTGTTTCTAATGCACGCATAATAACGACGCTCATTTATGTCCTCTTGGTGGGCACAGTGGGCTGTGAACACCCAGACGGGAGGCAGAGCAGGTGACCAAAGAGCCCCTGGTGCTTATCTTTGAAGGAGGGACACTTATCGCCAGCATCCTTTGAAACACTTTCATTGAAATTACAAATAAATTTAATTATCTGGTGATTTTAATTAGCACAAAATAACCTTTTTGTTAACAAGAAAGAAATTGATTTCAGAACAAAATAGGCCAGGTACATCTGAGAAGCCAGCAGAGTGGGGTGGTTTAGGAGAAGCGTCGCCCTGCATGAGTGCAGGCCCACAGGGGCAAAATAAACATTATCTGATTGCAAAGAAGATAGGAGTGAAGCCTCCCAAGGCAGACAGCCCACTGAGTTCTTCCGCTGTTTGATTTCTGGTGGTATCTTAACATCTCCTGTGCCCACAAAATGGGGTTGAAACTACTAGCCAAGGTGGGTACAGACGATCTCAGATCTCAAATCTCATGCACAGAACCCAGGGCACCAGAGTGGTTTTCACAGAGCATGGGCAGAAACGATTGTAAACCCCCAGCTTTGCTAACCCCCCGTGTTGAATTACACAGGACACTTGCAACAGAAATGTTTGCCTTTGCCGGGGAACCACACCCACATCACAAGCTCTGCCCTGGACCATGTTAGCATGGACAGCCTTCAACTTGGATGTGTCCCTGCCCTAGCGGTTGGCATCGTGCATACATCAGCTCTGCGCTTTACTCTCCCACTTCCTCTGGAAACCCTCCTGTGATACAGTGTCAAGAGAGACGCCTGTTTAATTATAAAATGCTTCTACTAAGTTTTAGTATGTGTACACATATGTGGGTATACAGGGTATCATGTATGTGTAAGTGGATATGTAAGTAAAACTGTGTCTGTACATGTGTGCATGTATAACTGTGTTTGTGTGTACATCTGTGAATGAATGCATGTGTGTGTGCATGTATGTGGGTATACACGTGCGTACATTATGTGTGAGTGGATATATAAGCAAAACTGTATATGTGTGTGTGTACACATGTACACATAACTATGTGTAAAGTAAAACTGTGTATACATGTGCACATGTGTGACTGTGTACATGTAAGCAAATGCATGTGTGTACATGTATGTGTGAGTGGGTGTGTAAGTAAAACAGTATGCATACACATGTGCCTGTATAACTATGTTTGTGTGTACATCTGTGAGTGAATGCATATGTGTATACACTTATGTGGGTATACATGTGTACATGAGTAGATATGTAAGTAAAACTGTGTATATAAACATGCATTTATAACTTGTATATACATGTGAGTGAATGTATGTGTATGTACACATGTGGGTATACATGTACATGTGCATGTATGTGCCTGAGTGGATATGTAAGCAAAACTGTGTGTATGTGTGTGTACACATGTGTATGTATAACTATGTTTGTGTGTACATCTGTGAGTGAATGTGTGTGCGCACAAATTCATGCACACATGTGTGCTTATTCACTGAGTGTTTACACTCCCTGCAGTGGCAGCTTGTAACACACACCCTCTCTCTAATGGGTCTTTCTACAGATGCAAGTGAGGGGAAAGTCATGCAGAAGAATCGTCTGATAGGGCACCGAGCCCTGGTGGACAACTGCAAGGTCCTTTGTATAGCTCATTTGCATGGCTCACTGATGCACTGGACGAGTATGTAAAACATAAAAGATGATCCGAATTTCTAAAGAACGCAGCGCCTGCCTTTGATCTGGTGGGGAAGACCCCACTTTGCGATGAGCTGAGGAACTAAGGAAACAGATCAGCAGTCACCTGCACACTGCCAACCCAGAAGTGCTAATTGATAGAACCTGTCAGCTTTGAACAACCATTCATCAATGGACGTTCTAGCTTCTCTAAATACCTGGGAGTGCACTGCCTCTTTTTTAAAGTTTGTTCTGATGCCAGGAGACGTGGAGGAGTGGAAATGAGCTCAGCAGACAAAACTGACTATGATCTTTAAAACTTCCGGGGAGGGGGAGGGGAGAGATTTGCACAGCCAGGCAATTCATGGAGAGGAAGTCTCTCAGTCCCTCTCTCTCTCTTTCTCTCTCTCTTATTGTAGCAGGGTTTCACCCTGTCTTGGAACAGCTACTAGGAGCCTGTGTCTCTGAGCTCTCACATCTCTTCTTCAAAAGAGAGGTGCCCTATGTATGTCCCAATAATATCTCACTCTCTACTACCATTCCTAATGCAGGCTATAGTGTCTATGGAGATGATACATCGACATCTCACAAATTCCTTCAAAGGTTTCTGAAAATATGTGACTTTCAGAAGTCCTTAATGAGAACACTTTGACCCAAATTCTCTTCTCTTCAGCTACTGAACCCCAGTAGTGAATATGAGAGCTAAAGTCTTCTGACTGCCTATGAACTCACAAAGTTACAGTTGATAAATAAGAAGAGGTCACAATAAATCGAAGGAAGAGGGGAACTTGCTTATGTTGTCAGTGTTCATGGCAATCAAGTAAAGGCAGACACCAGAGAACTGAGCTGGAGAATGGGAAGAATCTGGGGGCTGTCTGTCATCCAGTGGGGTACCTGAGATGCTCATGCTGGCTGCATACCCAAAGCTTCCATCAGCGTTTAGAAAGTACCAGGTTGGGACAGAAACAACTCATCTGCATACGTGGCCACTCCCACAACTTGAAATCAAAGTGGAGGTTAGATGCTAGGTGTCAGTTTGAGCTGTGCAACATCATACTCTAGACTGCTGCCTCCAGCAGGGTGCTTTATTTTAAAATAACTAACAATGATGGCAGCAGTGATCACTGTTCACAAAGCTTTGAATAGACTTGAGGCAAAGTAATTAGGAGTTGCCTGTATTATCTCAGTGGAAAGCTCACAAAAGTCCGAAGAAGACATGAGGCAGTGTCTGCAGTATGGAAAGGTAGAAGACCCGGGATGCTGGGCACTATGGAAAGGTAGAAGACCCACTTCTGTAGGTCACTACTGGGATGCTGGGCATCCTCTTCCTGGGCTTCTGTGTAGACGTTACTGCCTGGCATCCTTCCACCATACCTCTGCTACTAGCCGACTCTGCCTGAACCCTCATGGTTGCCTATAGCATCCCTCATGCTTCACTTTGTAATTCTCCAAGACTCGCTAGTGATTTCCCTCTCTATTCCCATGTAGACAAGTGGCAACATACTGTTTGCTCTTAAGGTCAAGTGGCACTCATGGACATTATTTAAATGCGCAAATGGATCATCCGAATTTAAAATGGAAATTAAGTCAAATAACAATTTAAATATTCTAGAACCAAACCAGGTAATTACAAAGCAAGATGAATCATTCTTGAGGAGAAAAGAAACCAAAGTACAAAATAAATCGGAGATATTGGCTACACACTACATGGAGTTACTAAGTGTATTTACTAAATGTACCGTTCCCATCACTTGGTTGGTAGATAGAGAGGGGATGAGACATTAAGTTAGCCATATTCATTAGTGAGTATGTTCATGTGTGTAAGTTCAAACACACGTGCTATAGAGTACATGTAGAGGTCAGAAGGCAATGTCAACTGTCAGTTCACAGTGTCTGCCTTGTTTTAGACGCTCTCTAATTGTTCACTGTTCATGCTAGCCGGCACATGGACTTCCAGATTCTCCTAGATCTACCATCCAGCTCACCCCAAGAGCGCTAGGATCACAGGCATATGTTATTCCATCCCAACACAGACCCTCATACATGTACCTTACCCCCACTGAACCATCACATTGTTCCAGTGTTACTTGGATAAGGCAATTCAAAGCTACTTGGGAAGATTGAACATAAGAGATCACTGTGATTACATCTGCTCCTACCCCCATCCCCAGAACCCATTAGTAGCCAATAATTCAGTAGGGAATGGTAAGGTCCTTCAAACACCTCTGTGATTCATGATCCATAATTGCCTGTCCACAGGCCCAGTGTAGGCAGGTGCAATTGCTATATATTCATATCTTAGCATTGGTAGCTCTTCTTCCCATCCCTTGGCTTTCACAGTCTTCCTTCCCTCCTTCCATAAGGTTCATGGAGTACTCATTCGTATTTCCTTGCCAGTCTTTCCTGCTGTTGTTGGTTCTATAACTTTATTTGACATTAATCGTTAGATCTTATCCACATTGAGTGCAGATGTTTTAATACAGAGACAGGGATACAGGTTTACCCATGTGTAGAGCTTGTTTGGTGACTCCTCATCCTCATTACGTTTTCTGGACAATTGTACATGGATTTCAAGTGGAACATTCCTTATTCCCTTAGCTCAGAAGGCTGTACTGAGCCTGGTATCAATATGCACATCTGGAGCCCCCATCTTCTTCATGGAAAATTTCTAGATTCCTTTGAGTGCCCAAGGGGCACACTTCTTTGTTCCCACTGATGAACACACTGGGCTTAAATGGATCATTCCAAACCTATTGTCACAGATAGCCCTGGTTAACATCAGTGGGTCACAAAAGACGCAAAGGTGGGAAATGCACTTGTAGAGAGGAGGGAAAGTTGATAACAGTTGAGAGAAATAAGAAGTTTAAAAAAAGGGACGTATTTATGAAATTGTCAAAGAACCAGATTTGATGAAATTTATTCTTGAAATGTAAGAATGAAGAAGCAGGATCACATGTGGAGGGATAAATCTGCTCCAGTGGGGGAAGGGTGAGGTGAAGACTGTGTAACTTGTAGAATATGTGTTGCCAGCTTCAGAAACCAAAGCCCTCGTAGGAAAACAATGGGCATCTCACCAGGGTAGCCCACAGAGACATCCCGTGGGAACTTGCTCAGTCCTCACACTGGGCAGCCAGGGGGGGAACCATTTCCACATTCTCACCTGCAGGGCAGCTTGGCCATATGTGGGGAAGAAACACGAGTAGGGGGCACTGAGGAAAGCTGGTGAGCCCTCAAAGTCAGGGTCAGGAATACTGCTATTTGTCAATTCTGGAAATGTGGTAAGTTAACTACAACCCAGGGAGGCTAAACCACCATGTCACAGAGTGAAGTGCAAAGGGGGAAGGATTTAGATAATGCAAGTATTGAAATATTAAAAGGTCAAACATTATTTTCCTTGTAAGACATCTGAAAAAAATCCAATTTCTTTTATTAGGAGACTCTTATCTCTCAACACTAAAGAGAAAGGTATATATTTTAATTAGATTTTTAATTAAATTGTAGCTATTTAATCAGAATCTCAAAATGTTCCATAGAGACCCAAAGGTTCAGGCTCACTCTTCTCCCACAATGGCTCCAAAAGTCTCATCACTAGTCACACACCAGTGTGTGTGGTCCTGAGTTTCTCGAACGTGGAATGAGCAGAATTATGGCTCAGGGTACTAGACGTCAGGGCAAGGGTAAGCTCTGGTAAATTCCAAGGCTCAAGCCCAGCACAAACAAAACCTGAAGTCTGGGGCCTGCTAAACATCCTCAGCCACTTTTTGTTGACATTATTTGATAAGAGTATGTTCCCCTTCCGCATCTATGTAGTCAATACAAAGATAAAGTCCTCCCTCGAGTGGATTCTGAGCAGGTGAATGAAAGACAATGACATGGTGTGATAGAAACTGACATGGTGTGATAGAAACAGAACAAGACTTTTCAGAGTTCTGGGATTTCTCAGAGAATCCACCCTAACTGAGAAGGTGGATCCTGTGGGTGTTCTAATCCTGTTAGCTCCAACTGGCTAGGCTACAGCCCTGTCCTTCAAATGCCACCCCCCAAAATAAAAATGTACTAGTGAGTGAGGAGCCATGGCTAGGTGTCCACAAGGCCTGGAGGCTAGTTCTCCATCCTGGCATCTACTTTGAACATAATTCAGATTTAATTTTATTTGAACTCTCAGGAAGGAGTCACTAAAATATTTTAAAGACGTCAAAAGGCATTAATTCTGCAAATGGCATCTACCTTGCTCCTTGAGAAGACAAGGACCTCATTTTAAGAAAAATATTGATGTGCAAAAATGATTTGGCTGCAGTTGATATTTAAGGGTACTATGGCAGCTTCTAAAGGAGTTCACGGAGAGGAAGTGCTGAGGGGGGGTCCCATTCTGAACTTGAGGTTTGTTCTCTTGGGCTCAAACAAGAAGAGAGCTCTTTCAGAATGCACCTGCACATGGGGGCTTTTATTCCCTTTCAAATACCTCTGGGCTCCGAAGCTCTTTGGCAAACTGATGGGCAGGACTGTCTTCCGACAGTCCCATGCAGTTTGGCTTCCCTAGACTTTAAAGGAAGATCAACTGGGATGAATTAATCTACTTGGACTTTTTATATTTAGCCTAATTCTCAGAAATGCATATTCAGCGGGAGGCTATAAAATGTGCATTTGGAATACTGAAATTCTCTATACAGTGGCTCAGACAAATGCTGAGCAAGCTAGCAGACCCTTCGTAGCAGGCTCTGAGAAGACATGACAGTCTCAGTGCTTGCCTCTTACATCAGGGGGTTCAACATTTTAATGAGGATGCCCTTCCCTGAACCTTCCTTTTCCAAGGGAAGAGTTGGGATTCTGTGATGGTTCATCCTGCTGAGCTGAGGCCAGTCAGTAAGTTGAAGCTAACCTTGTCCTTGCATTGAAGTTCAGAACACGGACTGCTTCATTGCTTGGCACAATAACTGCATTTTAAAATATTGTCTATTATGTTGAATCACGGTGCACACTCATAATTCTCCCTTTTAACTTTGAAAGAATACTTTTAAAGCATAATGTTACAGACTTCATATAGCACCACTGGCGGCTGCCTTTCTAGCTCTTTCTTTCCCCCCTTTCTCCACCCTGGCCGCATCACCTGGGACAAACAAGTTAGAAATAGAGTCTCAATCCCACCTGGTCTTCCTGAGTTAGAAAGTCCATTTTGATCAGCTCTCCTGGGAATTTCCACAGGGGGCCCTCTTAGGGAGCACAAATGTAGATGGCACCCCTTTCCATTGTCCTAGATTCTGAGCTGTCCTGACTCTGAGGAATCCCGAAGGATGGACAACGGGCACTATGGTGTCAGAAGTCCGAAGCCTCCTCTCAATTTCCCTACTGCTTAGGCAGGTAGATGGCTGGAAGATGCATGGCTGAGATAAGGAGGCATCATGGATACCAAGGAACTAGGGCACTTGCCACCTGCCGAGGGCTTACTATGCAGTGTGAAGTCTCACGTGTGAGTCTGTGGAATCCTACATTAGGCCAAAGCCTTGATTCTTGCCTATGAATTTCCACCACAAAATGATACAAAACACAACCAACCCAGTAGAGAACTATTCTGCCTCAAAGTTACTGTCACTTCATACTGACCCTACCCTGGTCGTGGTTCTTACAGCCACACACCATCAGCCTGGTTAATGCCCTATTCGCCAGATTCCACAGATGACCCATAGGTCCTGTATCCTTGCTGTGATGGCCCAAATTCCTGGGATCCTTCACTTTTGGGTGGTGCTCTTCATGGTGCTGAGTGAGAAACAGGGCTCACCAAAGCTTGTCTACTTGGGTCAGTCTTGAGCCTTCTCTTTACACAGAGTTCTGAGCACCCTGCCACAGCTCTAAGATCTAAGTCCTAATCCTCACTTTTGTACAGTGGAATTCATCACATTAATGAGAAAACCTCTTCATTCCATTCCAGTCTTTTGAGAAAATAGCCCACATTTATAACTTGCAAATTATTCTTTTAATAAGGGACTATTTATTGCTCATCCATCTGAAGATGCATGTACTGGCTGGTTTTGTGTGTCAACTTGACACAGGCTGAAGTTATCACAGAGAAGGGAGCTTCAGTTGGGGAAGTGCCTCCATGAGATCCAGCTGTGGAGCATTTTCTCAATTAGTGATCAAGGGGGTAGGGCCCCTTGTGGGTGGTGCCATCCCTGGAAGTCTTGGGTTCTATAAGAGAGCAGGATGAGCAAGCCAGGAGAAGCAAGCCAGTAAGAAACATCTCTCCATGGCCTCTGCATCAGTTCCTGCTTCCTGACCTGCCTGAGTTCCAGTCCTGACTTCCTCTGGTGATCAACAGCAATGTGGAAGTGTAAGCTCAATAAACCCTTTCCTCCCCAACTTGCTTCTTGGTCATGATGTTTGTGCAGAAATAGAAACCCTGACTAAGACAATGCATATATAGCCTGCTTGCCAATACCTGTGGTCTATCAGATATGTGTGTATCTACTTACCTATCTAACCCATCATCCACCTATCACCCATCATCCAGCTGTCTTTCTATATCATATAGCTACCCTCTGTACCTGTCTGTCATCTCCACCCACCATCTATGTCTGTATCTAATTCTACATGTGGAGAGAATTGGGAAGTGCAATGTAGCTGACCAAGCATCTCTCTTCCCTAGTGTCCAAATCAATAACAGTTTAGAAACACACCTGTCAGTGCTCTGATACACATGTGTGGTTAGGTTAGGATTTTTCTGTTCCATCTGTTGAGCTTCAAATGGGACAAGAATGCATTGATAGGTGGAAACTATATGAGCTTTTATTTTAAAGCAGAAAGTTATGGTGGTAGGGGTTCCCAAAGTATTCTTCAGTAAAATGGTTGCTTATTCTGTGTTTTGATCATGCAACCTAAAAGTGGATCTTCAACCATGTCATTTTCTTCTATGAGAAAATTCCTAAGAGCTTAGGGATATGGAAATAGGATAGTCAAGATGACCAATTATGTCCTTACTTAATTTTTAGACTCCAGTATTGAAGAAGGCCAAGAGCTCTGACCTGTGTGAGCAGAAGTCACAGCTACAATGGGCATCTAGACCCCAACTTATACATTAGATGTATCAAAGCATATTTGATGCAGAATGGATAAATTTCCAGTTCCCATAAAGCCATAGCCTCAGACCTTCAATTTTAATGGGAAAAGCTCAGCGAGTGTGGAGTCTCCAATTCGGATCTATGTCCCTAACTCCCTAGTTATCTCTTTAGCCTCTCTAAGTCCTGTGTCATCTGTGGAGGCTCCACTGCCACTCCAGTCAGAATGAATCCTTTCTTCTCTGGGCATCCAGCCTGCTGTTTGATTAGCTTAGCAGTATTTGCTGGTTGTTTGCATGCCTGTATCCCCATCAACACATTAAACATCACACGGGAGATGCTATCTAATTGATCTCTGTTCTCTCAAGAAGCCACCTACAGAGTGCTACAGATACCATGGAATGGTGCTGAGACTACTTGATGGACAGCCTGGGCTATGAGGCTGATGGATCTAGGAGTAGGGAAGGCGCCTATTTTCTAAAGTAGATATTTCATCTTTGGCACTAAACTGTTGATGCCTCCAAGAACACAAGGTCATAGAAAGCAGAGGAGCTCACAGGAGCAGAAGAGCATGCCTACCAGAGTCATGTACAGCATTTATAAAGAATACAAACACAGTAAGGGCAGGAGGACTTACACATTGGCTTATCCTCCAATATCCAGTGCCCTTAGTGTGGCAAAGGACAGAGGAATATCATGGCGTGTGAGACCCAATGCACTCTTTCAGAATCTCTATAGACAGGCTGTCTCTTCTGACTGTTGGATTAGGCAGCTGTGCAGGGCTGCCACTCAGCCTAGTTTGGGGATATGGCAGATGCATGGGGACTTCACTCCTCCCGATTGTAAGGATAAAGGCAATGAAGTCAATGAGTGGACTACTACCCTACTTCACTTTAAGGATGAGGGATAGGGAAGCCATCACCCCATGTGACTATACAAGTTGGGGAGCTCATGGGGATTTCATTCCCTCCTCATGGTAAGGATGAAGCAGGTTCATGGAGCCATTGCTCTGCCTAACTGTAGAGATAACCAAGTGCCTAGGACTTCTCCATTGCTGAATACATGCACATGTATAGATGTGCCTCTTCCAGACTCCAGCTTCTCTGCCCCATTAATGTCTTCACCAGCATCTGCCCACAGTCCATCTCTTCAGTTCATTCCCAAGATAGCTTGGCCTTCAGATTCCTCTTACCTCTCTAAACTCAGACATTTTCCACAGGATGGAGGCAGATTACTTAAACTACTTAACTACATTGCCTAAGCAAACTGTAACCAGGACAAAAAAACTCTATGGTTGTGTGTGTGTGTGTGTGTGTGTATTGTGATTTAGAAAAAAAAAAAAAACAGAATTCTTCCTAGGAATAATTGCTCAACAACTAAATGGAACAGAGTTCTGAATGTCACACAGCACAGGACCCGTGACAGGAGTCTTCAGATTTAGCACCAGGCCCTCTTGTCCTAGCCTGGCAGTGTGTGAACTCCTCTCCATTCCGTGCTCGCCCTAGGGACCATTTATAACTGTTCTTCCTGGCTGAAATTTTCCCTCTCTATATACACATCCTCTTTTAAGCTATGAATATTCTTCTGAAAGATTTAAAAAGAAAAGAAGAGAAAAAAAATCTAGTCTTCCAATTAACCTTTCAAAAACATTACTGAGAACTAAGGCGCCCTGAAGGTGGACAGTCCCCTTTCAGAGGCTGGGCTCTGGAGTTGTGAATAGTGACAGACAGCTGAGCCTGTGCATGAGTTCCTTGTTCTCTGCTCTTGAATGAGGGTGTGAACGGCTGCTTCAAGTCCCTGCTGCCTTGACTGTGAGTGTTGATGGGATGTGAGCTGGAACTGTGAGCTAAGCAGATGCCCACTCCCCTCGGATCAGCTGCTTTTGTTGAGTTTCTGGATCACAGCAAATAGAAAAGACACTTGGAAAGAAAGACCTTGTCTGCTTTTCTTTTTAAATAGCTATTGTCATTATGCCTGGAGTCTCGTCTCTTTCTGGAGACCCTCTTCTTTGACCAGTTCTGTAGGTTCTCACACCATTTCTGAATGTCTGAGCTTTGACAAACATTGTACAACTTAGGGGCTCACTACCTGGAGAGAAAATTGCTCAGGGCCCCCAAAAGATACACTGGGTGTCAAGGGGACAGGAAAGAAATGCTACAGTCTTCACTAAATAATATTGGTCCCTCTAAAACACAAAAACTGGTCTGGCTGTGTTCACAGAGATAAAGCATAAAAAGACTTTTAGAATCTGAGGGGAAAGTCTCATGGGAAAATGCAAATGTGATATTTGATATTAGTATGTAAAAATTTTTAAAACATCAAAGCTAATAAGGTTCTGGGGAAAATTATAGGAGACTGGCATGTGAGAAGAGAAAACCATTTAGGGAATGAAAGCATTTGAATACAAAAGTCAGCCAAATAATACGTAGACTTCTTTGTCTTAGTTAGGGTTTCCATTGTTGTGAAGAGACACCATGACCAAAGCAACCCTTACAAAGGACAACATTTAATTGGGACTGGTTTACAGGTTCAGAGGTTTAGTCCAATATCATCAAGGCAGGAGCAGCATCCAGGCAGATGTATGACTGGAGAGCCGGAAATTCTACATCTTGATCAAAAGGCAGACAGGAGAAGACTGACTTTCAGGCACCTAAGAGGAGGGCCTCAAAGCCCATCTTCACAGTGACACACTTCCTCCAACAAGGCTATACCCGCTAACAGCGCCACTCCCTGGACCAAGCATATTCAAACCACCACAATTCTTAGAAGTCAAAGTCTGTTCAGTCGAATCCCACTGGGAAGGACTGGATGTGGAATTAGTCCCAGGCATTACTGTGGCCAAATCATCATAACTCAACCGGAGCCAGATTGATAGCATGTCAAACCAACATCTCCACGTCTGGGCAACCTTCCTGGCCACACTGTCCTGTATCATAGCACAGCCCACTCATGAGGTCCCCTACCGGCTGCCTCAGAAAAGGGACCTTTCAGGACCAGCCAAGCTCTTCTTGGAGCTGAAACTTAACACTTGCTCACAGTCTATCTCTCTGTCTCTACCTCTATTGCTCGGCCTCTGTCTATGTGTATGTGTGTCTTTCTCTCTCTCTACCTCTACCTCTCTGTTTCTGTCTTTCTCTCTTTCACATATACAGAGAGAGACCTATATACAGAGACACAGAGAGATTCTCACACATAGATACTCGCTCTCCCACACAGATACTCTCTCTCTCTTTCTCTCTCTCTCACATACACACACACACACACACACAGAGAGAGACACACACACAGACACACACAGACACACACACACACACAGACACACACACACAGACACACACACACAGACACACACACAGACACACACACACACACACAGACACACAGACACACACACAGACACACACACACACATACACACACACACAGACACACACACAGACACACACACACACACACAGACACACAGACACACACACAGACACACACACACAGACACACAGACATAGACACACAGACACAGACACAGACACACACATAGACACACAGACACACACACACACACACACACATCTATCTCTGCTGACAGTTACCTGCTAAGCAAGAGGGCCAAGTCATCTCCAGGTTGAGAAGACAGGACCAATGCTGTCCTCCTCTGTGAAGGAGGCAGGCACAGCCAAATAAAGAGAAACCCTTCTCCCAGGATTCACTCAGTCACAGCCCTTCTCAGAGCCCTGATGCCACTCTGTGGTAACTCAGCACCTATGGGTCCCTGGTGCATGGTTCCACGATTAGGAGTGAAGCTGTCCCAGGGTGTAACTTATCATCACTCTGGAATGAATCACAACCACCCTGTGGATTTGTTTATGCATCGTGTTTTTCTTTTTTATTACTATATTTTAAGTTAGTATGCAAAGTAATGGGCCTCATTGTGGGATTTTCATGTCACTATAATTTGTTCTGTCTTTAGTTTCATTCCCTTCTACCCTCACCTGTCCCCATGCATCCTCTGGCTGGTTCCTTTCCTCCCTCCAAATATTCCCTTCCTCTATGTGCATGACACCTGTACTTCATGATTCTTCATACCCCTCTGGCTCCCTTCCTCATTTCACATAGACCCCTCTCCATCAAGCTGGGTTTTGTTGCCCCTCCCCATTTGCCTAGAAGCAAAAGTTCTTGGTGAGAGCTTCACCCATGGATGATGAACCATTGTCATTAGATTCTAATGACAAAATGATGGCCACACTAGCCCTCAGCACTAAATGACAACTATTGAAGCTCAGCTGAAGCAAATGTCTGCTAGAGACAGAAATGCAGGATCTGAGTTCCCCCTGCTGAGAGGAACCCAGGACCCATGAGAAGGAAGATCAGATCAAGTGGACCCATAGTATCTGGAGTGGCAGATCTTGTTACCACCGTTAGAAGGAAGGATGCCTGACTTACTCTCAGGCATGATGGTACTCTCAGGAAGGAAGTGATGGTGTAAGTCCTAAGCCGAACACAACTCAAGAGGTGAGTTTTTTAAGACTCTTATTGAGTCATTAAATTACTGGTAACAATGGAGAAGGGCTGGCTCTATGGCTCAGAAATACAGTGGTGGCATCTAATCCATCAATAAAGCCTAAGGGTGTGACTCAGTTGGAGAGCACTGTTCTAGAAACCACCAACAGGAGACTGAGGTCATTGCTCAGTGGTGGCCTACTACTGACCTTGAAACCACACCGAGGGCTGGAGTGCATGGGTCAGCAGGAGAGTTCCTGGCTAGAGTTCCAGTGAGGGCAAGGGGGTATGGCTCAGGGGTAGAATCCTTGCCTAGAATACACTAGTAAGGAGCTGAGGAATGGCTCAGTAGAATACCTGTATTAAAATACCAGTAAAGGATGAGGTACGATTCAGAGGAGAGCCCCTGCCTGGAATTCCCCAGTGCGAGCGAAATGGAGGTATGGTTCAGAGGGAGAGCTCCTGTCTAGAATCGGTGCTTTTGCAAACTCTGAGTGCTGAGCTGCATAAGGTGTAAATTCCAGTAAGAAAGCTCTGTATTGCATTCGTGAGAGGCCAAGTGGAGAAAACCTAGGAGAGTCCTAAAAGCATCTGCTTTCTCTTTTACTCCCAAGTTCTTTTGGGGTGTAGCATAAAGCCTGAAATCTAGGCTGTGTCTACAGGGCTGCAGGGTGACAATTGGGAGCAGAGCGGACTCCTGTCAAAAACTGGGCTTCCCAAGACTAAAATACAGATCCATACTTGATGCTCAAAAAATAAAGGTGCTTGCAGGTGTGAGCCCAGCCGAGACGCACAAGGCAGACGCAGGTGTGAGCCCAGCCATGGTGCACAAGGCAGACACAGGTGTGAGCCCAGCCATGGTGCACAAGGCAGACACGCGAGACGCACAAGGCAGACGCAGGTGTGAGCCCAGCTGTGGTGCACAAGGCAGACGCAGGTGTGAGCCCAGCTGTGGTGCACGAGGCAGACGCAGGTCTGAGCCCAGCTGTGGTGCATGAGGCAGACGCAGGTCTGAGCCCAGCCGAGACGCACAAGGCAGACGCAGGTGTGAGCCCAGCTGTGGTGCACAAGGCAGACGCAGGTCTGAGCCCAG
>NW_022196905.1:158508514-158577929 GCF_008632895.1 Mastomys coucha | reverse complement strand
ACAAGGCAGACGCAGGTCTGAGCCCAGCTGTGGTGCACAAGGCAGACGCAGGTGTGAGCCCAGCTGTGATGCACAAGGCAGACACAGGTCTGAGCCCAGCCATGGTGCACGAGGCAGACGCAGGTCTGAGCCCAGCTGTGGTGCACAAGGCAGATGCAGGTCTGAGCCCAGCCGAGACGCACAAGGCAGACGCAGGTCTGAGCCCAGCCGTGGTCCACAAGGCAGACGCAGGTCTGAGCCCAGCTGTGGTGCACAAGGCAGATGCAGGTCTGAGCCCAGCTGTGACGCACGAGGCAGACGCAGGTCTGAGCCCAGCTGTGAAGCACGAGGCAGACGCAGGTCTGAGCCCAGCTGTGGTGCACGAGGCAGACACAGGTGTGAGACCAGCTGTGGTGCACAAGGCAGACGCAGGTCTGAGCCCAGCTGTGATGCACAAGGCAGACACAGGTCTGAGCCCAGCCGTGGTGCACGAGGCAGACGCAGGTCTGAGCCCAGCTGTGGTGCACAAGGCAGATGCAGGTCTGAGCCCAGCTGTGATGCACAAGGCAGACGCAGGTCTGAGCCCAGCTGTGGTGCACAAGGCAGACGCAGGTGTGAGCCCAGCTGTGGTGCATGAGGCAGATGCAGGTGTGAGCCCAGCTGTGGTGCACAAGGCAGACGCAGGTCTGAGCCCAGCTGTGGTGCATGAGGCAGATGCAGGTGTGAGCCCAGCTGTGGTGCACAAGGCAGACGCAGGTCTGAGCCCAGCTGTGACGCACAAGGCAGACGCAGGTGTGAGCCCAGCTGTGGTGCACAAGGCAGACGCAGGTCTGAGCCCAGCTTTGGTGCACAAGGCAGACGCAGGTCTGAGTCCAGCTGTGATGCACAAGGCAGACACAGGTCTGAGCCCAGCCGTGGTCCACAAGGCAGACGCAGGTCTGAGCCCAGCTGTGGTGCACAAGGCAGATGCAGGTCTGAGCCCAGCTGTGGTGCACAAGGCAGACGCAGGTGTAAGCCCAGCTGTGAAGCACAAGGCAGACGCAGGTCTGAGCCCAGCTGTGGTGCACAAGGCAGACGCAGGTGTGAGCCCAGCTGTGGTGCACAAGGCAGACGCTGAAATTGAAGGAGAGACGGGGCAAACGGAAAGGGAGAGGTCCTGGTTCCATCTTCGGTAACAACCTTCACTCCACACAGAGAGCAGGAACATGGCGCTCTTTGACCATGTGGGTCCAGGCCTCACATGCTGTACCTTCGTGGACACTCAGTTCTGAGGTCCTTGTTCCACTGCAGTAGAGTGTGCAAAACACGTGTTGGCCTTGCCTACCTTTCTTTCTTTTTAAAAATGATTTATTCATTATTATATAATAATACATACAGTAAGTACACTATAGCTGTCTTCAGACACACCAGAAGAGGGCATCTGATCTCATTACAGATGGTTGTGAGCCACCACGTGGTTGCTGGGATTTAAACTCGGGACCCCGGGAAGAGCACTTAGTGGTCTTAACCACGGAGCCAACTCTCCAGCTCTCTTTGCCCACCTTTCTTGCGTTATCTGTCCTTAGCTTTTGTTTTAAGGTCTCTGACTGGAAAAGCTCTCACCATCACCACTGAGGCTTTACAGTCCTCACTGGTCCAGTAAGACCAGTAAGATCCGGATGCTCTCTTACTTGCATACGATGAAGACTGTGGTTCCCACACCTGACGTCACACCTCAGTCACTGATAGCTCAAGGAAGAGACAGACCGGGAAGATGTTCGGTGAGTGGTCTTGTGAGATGACCAAGAGGCATCTAAAAGCAAGCGGCAACATAGCACCCCTGGAGAGGCTGTGGTCTGTGAAGTTCCCAGTGGGTGGCGGGTTATCGACATAGGTGATTCCAAGTGACTGAAAAGAACAGATTCCGCAGAGGTCTAGAGATTCCTTTATCAACATGTATATATGCAAATATATGCAGATATCACTGTGTACCCAAGAGCTACCTAGATTATCTGTACATGCCTTAAAGAACTCTTTTAAATGTACAAGCTAAAATTTTCACTAGGAAGGAAGGATTATGTCCTAATTTTATCTGCATCAGTTTAGCTGTATATAAACATGGCGTATCCCCCCATCGACAGTGTTGGGATTTAATTAAGCAAAGTGCAAGTCTGACGGTCTATATCTTGCATAATTCACCAATGAATACTTCACCCTAAGGTTACAGAGGTGGAAGGTGTCGTCGTTAGGGGTTCATTAGTCATGAGGATGGGGCCCATATGAACAGGATTAGAACCTTTATAAGTGAGACCCCACAGAGCTTCCACATTTCCAAACAGAGATGGTGCCATCTATGAACCAAAAAGCTAGACTTCCATAGATGCTGAATCTGGCCTTTGTCTTTACTGTGCATTCCCGGCCCCAGGAAATATCAGCATTAAACTATAGTATATACTAAACTATAGTATTTATAAATCAATCAGTGTCTCTGTGCTACAGCAACTGAGCTAAGAGGCGCAGCTCACCATCACTCCTTGTGGTGAAAATGTTACAACTGACGTGATATTCATTAATCACAGTAACTAAGTAACAAACTTTTGGTTTGTTTTTTTTTTTATGTAAGCTAACGAAATTGAATTCCCTTTTGTCTGTTTTCCAAAGGTCTCCTTACAAGCAGAGTTTTGAGGTTTCTTGTGGGTGTAGGGTGAAGATAGAAAGCAGAAAAGACATGTTCTGTAACACTGAGGATGCTGTGATTTCAGCCACGTCTAAGAAGCCATGGAGCCGAAGGACAAAGTAAGCAAAGATCAGCCAACCCTGAGCACCAGGACCCATCTGGGCCTCCAGCAGGGCCCAGATGCAAGCCCAGCCCTGAGCACCAGGAGGGTGCCTCCAGCAGGGCCCAAATGCAAGCCCAAGCAGCAGTGAGGGCTGCGGTGGGTTAAACTGGCAGCACACGTGAACCGCTGCATCCAACTCCAGCTCTACATCGGCTGGGTTGCTCACCTGTGCCCAGAACATAGAACTCAGGAGGTGGAGACAGGAGGATCAGAAGGTCAAGCACATCCCCAGCTACATAATGAAGGACAAGCCAGTCTGGGATCCAGAAAACTCTGCTCCCCCGCCCCCCGGCCAAAAAAGGCAATAAGTCACGAAATGCACACTCATGTCTGGAAAACTCACGGCAGGTGAGCCCGTTATGTCTCTCCTCTCTTCACAGCCTGGCCTGTCTACAACCATACCACACAAGGGCCGCCAGAGGAATACTGCCTGCCGTCTCACTTTTCCCATCATTATGGGCTCTAGTCCTCTGAAAACTGATGTGAAAAAGATACTCTTCATTAAATTACTTTTGCTCTTTATATTTTTTCCCAGTCAACAGAAACATAACTATTGTAACCTCACAGGCATGAAGAGTGACCTTAGGCTTCAAGGGCAGTCAGAGCAGAAACCCTTTGACAGGGAGAGGGTGAGCTCCTCTCATAACCCATCTTTGCAGGGCCTATAGTTACAGAACTTAAGAAAGCCCGTTGGTTTCTCCTATTTAGAAGTCTAGGTCATGTATTAAGACATGAAAGTTAAATGTGGGAGTGCCTTCTTTAGATTGTTTTGATGGGCGGCCACAATCATAGGAAAAACTATTTAGTTATTATTTTACCTGAAATGCCACCGTCTCAAAGAGCTGTCTGGACAGCCATTTAACTATCTTTTGAAAGTCAGACACCACCCTGACACCACTGTTTTGATACCCAGCAGGGTCTATCTTTTCTCATGTGAGCTTTCTATCTGCCCAGTCACATCTTGCTTCTTGTTATCAAAAGTGAGGTTTTAAAAGTCTGGTATGATGGAAATGCCAACTGTCCTGATCTCATCCTCAGATTCCACACCTACTTGTTGAGCGACCACTCTATGAGGAGTGACTAGCAGGTGGACTGCCTTCCCCTTTCTCTGTTTCTCACCTCTCCCAGTGCTAGTCCATGCTGAGGAGCCTGTGGCCCGTCTTCATGGACGTGCACACATCTCCATGTGCTCTTCTTTAAACCGTGCCTCCCTCACATCCAAGCAGGAAGGCCTTCTGCAGACCTTCAGACTGAACACACTTGACTTGCGGCCTAACTGAACTCATCAGCTATGACCTAGAACTGCTCTAGAGTCGGGTTGTTCTAGAGCCCCACTTCTTTCTAGAGTCGGACTGTTCTAGAACCCATTTCCTTCTAGAGTTGAGCTGTTCCAGAACTCCATTTTCGTCTAGAGACAGGCTATTCTAGGGCCTCACTTCTTTCTAGAATCGGACTGTTCTAGAACCCATTTCCTTCTAGAGTTGAGCTGTTCTAGAACTCCATTTTCTTCTAGAGACAGGCTATTCTAGGGCCTCACTTCTTTCTAGAGTCAGACTGTTCTAGAACCCATTTCCTTCTAGAGTTGAGCTGTTCTAGAACTCCATTTTCTTCTAGAGACAGGCTATTCTAGAGCCTCACTTCTTTCTAGAGTTGGGCTATTCTAGAACGCCCTTCCTTCTCCAGTTGTGCTGTTCCACAGCCCCACTTTCTTTCCAAAGGAAACAATTTCCCTTCTGCTACCAAATAATCTCTCCCTGGAATGTTCTTAGTATCTAAAACTGCACAGACACAGCCCTTCCATACTGGCAAACTCAGTAACTGGAAACGGCTGACCCTTCTCAACCACAGACTGTACATGAAATATCACAGCAACATGTACCGTTCACCAGACACGAACTGGCACAATTTTCTTAGAACCAAAAGTGACTGTTTAAAGACTGAGCAGGAATTTGGGCACTGGTATTATGGGTTAAGACTTAGAAGTGAGCTGGCAAGATTGCTCAGTGGGTAAAGTCAATTGCTACCAAGCCTCATAACTTGAGTTGTATCCTATGACCCACAGGGTGGAAGGAGAGATCCAAGTTGCCTTCTGACCCTCACATATGCACCATGCATGCACACAATGCACACTCATAATCATACACATAACTGCACACACCCAACATAAATTAATAATTTTTTTTTTAAGTTGGAAGGTCGAAAGATCTAAATGTTTGTCGGAGGCTCTTTGTAAACCAAGCAGCATAGCTGTCATTTCTTATAGGGGTCTTTTTCTTTATTCCCTTTAAACACGGCCTTGAAATTTGGTGTGTGGGAGAATATATGAATACTGGATCAAAGATGTGTTGCCGGCATATTTTATGAAGATTCTCTACAATCTAACTACAAAGCACCAGCAGGAGGAAAGATTATTTTATTCTGCCTGACATGAAATTATGCAGAGGCGCTTCCAGTCACAACAGAACACCATCAGGAAATGCAATTGCTTCAGTCCAACACCCCCTCTGCCTTCAGAACTCTCAGGGAGCCTTGGCTCCAGCAGGCACACCTTCCAAATTTCATCACCTGCACAATTTGGAAGCTCCAATAATAAAAGATGAAATGACATGTAAGCCCATCACCTGCACTTAATATAATAGATGCATAGGACCCAAATACTCAGGAACACCAAATATTTATACAAAAAGCAAAGACTCAGAGAACATTTTCTAGTTGTAATGGTCTTTAAATTACCCAGGAAATGGTAGCCCAGAATGACTTTGTGATCCGTACTGATCCTTCACAAGAATATAATGGTTTTGCAGATGCCTACGAACCCTTCCTAAGATGGACATTTTAGAGTGTCTGTGAATGCTGTGCCCATAACTATGCAGGGGACAGAGGAGCCCAGTCACCAGGGATACAGACTCTGTGGGTACCAAGCTTTCTGATGAGCTGTGAACGAGAACTTCCCACTGAAGTTGGAGTAGCAGATGTGCACAGTGAGAAGCCTGCCGTAGTCCTGGGGGTGGGGGTGGGGGTGGGGTGAGTTCATGTCTCATATCAGAGCCGAGACATCCTGGAGGAAGTTAAGGGGAAAACAGAGGAGGGAGAGGAAGCTGATCTGACAGAAAGATCTTTTTGCTGAGGTAAGGAAGCCCCACTAGTGAGTCACTTGTACTGAAGAGCCCCACCCCCACTGCTGAGCTATTCATCCGAAGAACCCTGTCAGCGGTATTAAGTGATTACACTTTTTCCTTTGAGCCAATCAAGGTTGAGAAATGGTTTGAACGTCAGCCCTCATTGGCTGTGTGTATAAAGGGTGATTCTCCTTGCTATGGAAGTACACAGCAATCTGCAGCTGAATAGGGCATATTGACTAGGAAGCCATTACAGTCATACAGGGAAAATGGCCCCACTGTGGGAAATAGAGGTGACAGAATCAATGTGTACAGAGACAGCCCTGCTATGAATTCCAGCCTCAGTTCACAGAAATGGAAGGCCCTTTCAAAAACAGCCCAGAAGAGGGACAGCATGACAGGAACTCAGGTCATACTTAAAGACAGATGAGAGGAACCATAGTTTCTTATCTACATATCATGTGAGAGACGGTGAAGCAAATGGGCATAGGACCTGGGGACAACATAGATCTGGAGACAGAAGTGTGCATGACATCTAGTTACACTGGGAAAGCTGGGCACTGGAGAACAGTCAGTTCACAAAGGGGAGAAATGGAGTCAGAGAAAAGGGGGAATCACCCTGGAAATATGCAGGTCTAACACACTATTTGAAGTCCCTAGATTCCTTTATCCCAGCCCTCAAAGACACCGGTGTCAGGGCTCCCATGATATACAGCCTGGCCTGTAAGTGTGCAAGAGGATGTCATATATCAGAAGAACTACTGGGCAACATCTCAGATGCGTAGCAGGCTGGAAGAGGAGCCAGAGCCCTGGAAGTCCTTGCCTAACAATGCTGAGAGGAGGAAAGTCACAGGGGTGAGGGGCTCTGATTCTGAACCCCAAAATGCCTACCCCTCAGCCTTGAGAGGCTATATGGCTTTGCCCCTGAAGTCTGCTTTGGGGTACAACTGAGCTGGCCCCACTGCATGTGCTAATCCATCTAGATGGCAGAACACAGCCACCATGGGTCTCTGCCAAGATCTGCTGTGAACAAAGCCCGATGCCCTGATCCTCAGGTTTCTCTGCTCGGCTACATTTTACCCCCAGCCCTGGAGAGAAGGGAGCCTTGCTCTGTAGGACACCATTCCCAATCCACTCGCATGCATGACTCTCCATTAGTAAATTATCAACCCGGGCTATCCCTTGGTGGGGCTCCCATGTCTGCATTCGCCTTCCTTCGACTCCTAGAGCCTGTTTCAGGTATCTCCCAGCCAGTCCACAGCATTACTGGTTTGGCCCCGGCTGACATGGAGACATGATTTATGGATAAGAGTTGGCTATGGTGCCACCAATTCCTTGTCCTGTGTTGTTGAGATGAGAAACGGGGTCCAGTTGGCAGCCAGAGCTCATTTCTCACAGCCAACCCGGCCATTGTTCAAATTCGGTTTCTGCTCCAAGGAAGACGCAGCTCAGATCCCAACAATGAAGCCAGGGAGACCCTTCCTTGCCAGCAAGTTTTTTCTTTTCTGTCTGCTGCATGAGACCATCTTTACATAAGGAGAATAAAAACTGGCTTTGCAGCCACACTCAACTACAGGATTGAGGATATCCACCACTTTGCTGGAGGACACCGCAAGGTTCTCACCTCAGTTGCCGCTAATCCCAGCACTAATCAGCCTGGTGGTGGAAACCCAGAGCCCGCAGAGCCCGCAGAGCCCGCAGAGCCTGCAGAGCCCGCAGAGCCCACAGAGCCTTTGCTTGCCCAGCTGGGATGAACTGAAACCTTACACCCATGTAGGAATACATCAAACAATCTAGAAAGTCCATGGTCACTGATAGTAGAATACATATCTGAAGTAACCTCCAAGTGTTGCAGAGCAACCAGGCTAGAGAGAGACTTATTGGCCTATGGTCCTTCAAGAGCAGAGGGAAACCTGTGTGTGTGTGGAGGCCTGTATGTGAAGATGCAGAAGTCTCGAAACCTCTTCTCTCTTTTTACCCAATGTTGGGGTCTGAGGCAAAAAAGACAAAGGAAAACAGGTTATCTCCTCCCTCTGTACCAAGGGTACCACCCTGCATCACGAGCCCAGGCAAGACGCCACACTTCATCATACAGAGTCAAGGGTACCACCCTGCATCACGAGCCCAGGCAAGACTCCACACTGCATCATACAGAGTCAAGGGTACCATACTGTATTATATTCACAGGCAAGGGTACCACACTGCATCACGAGCCCAGACAAGATGACACACTGCATCATGAACATAGAGAAGGCTATCATACTGCATTGTACACAAGCAAGATACCACAGTGCATCACAAGGGTGTGCAGAGAAGGGTGCCATAGTGTATTATAAGCACGTGCACTGGCCACACTGATAGAGTTTGCTTCACAATCTAGGCACTGGCTTGCTCACATGCCACAATTTATCACAGGTTTCAAAAGGCCTCGAAGACTCAGCTATTTCACCTAAAGATGTTATTCAGCCGAGGCACATCCCTATTCAACGGTGACAGTAAGTGACCCAACATCACGGGCCTACATTGTCTGCTGTCAGACTTTGCCTCTCCGTGAGAGGAGGGGTCCATCTCTTCCTGAGAAAATGTATTTCTTCACATCTAGCACAATTCAGCTCCATTCAAGCTTGAAAGAACAAATTATAGGAAATCCCCCAGCATCTCCATGGTCCCAGCTCTGAATCAAAGCACTCACTCGTCTCCTCATTTGCTCTTATTGTTACCTCTCTGGGTCTGTGGCATCACCTGTCACTCCCTGATGCATCGCATGCTATCTAAAGGCCTGGGTGACGCCTTCCCATGTATGCATGTGTGTGCTTGTGTTTGTGTGTATTTGCTGCATTGTCAGGAACCTCCTGGGTGTCTAGTCCTCTCTGGACTTTGTGGCTAGGTCAAAGCTAGGTCAGTGGCTGTGTTTGCATGTGTGTGTGTGTGTGTGTATGTGTGTGTGTGTGTGTGTGTATGTGTGTGTGCATGTATGTGTGTGTGTGTGTATGTGTGTGTGCATGTATATGTGTGTGTGTGTGTGTGTGTGTATTTCTATGTACCTCTGTATGTCTGTATATATAAGTGCATTTGAGGACTGGCTAATGACAGACATTCTCTATCTCTCTCTACTTTTTTCTTTAAGACATGGTTTACTGGAGCTGCTGAGATGGCTCAGTGGTTAAGAGTACTGACTGCTCTTCCAGAGGTCCTGAGTTCAATTCCCAGCAACCACATGGTGGCTCACAACAACCTGTAATGAGATCTGAAGCCCTCTTCTGGTGTCTGAAGACAGCTACAGTATGCTCATATAAATAAAATAAAAAATCTTTTAAATAAGAAGACATGGTTTCTTCCTTTCTCACTGCTACATGAGACTTCCACATTTGGCTAGACTAACTAACCAGCAAACTCCAGAAATCCTCCTGTCTCTGTCTTCCCAGTGTAGGGATTACAGGTCTGCACTATTATGCCTCTGCCTGGCTTTTTAAAGCATGGGTTCTGGGGAACTGAATTCAAGTCCTGGTGCCGAGCCACCTCTCCCAGCTTTCTGTAGCTTCTTTTCAATATCGCCTGCAATGCCCGGCCCAGCAGCCCGCTCCTGCCTCTTCTAAGGAATCAGAAATGCTGGTCGTACACATCACAGCAACACAGAAGCTTTGCCTCAGTGCCTGCTGCCCACATTTACAAACTCAATCAATCGTGTTGACTCTTGCTAGCCTCACTGCATTCCATAGGCAGAAATCATCCTGTGCTTCCTCTCTAAAGACCACAGTAGCACAGTGGGTCAAGTGACGGCCTGGGGTTTCTCCACGTGTACCTGAAAAGAAATCAAGGCAAACTGCAGAGGGAAAGGTCTGAGCCATCACTCTGCTCTACTCAGGCGAAAAGCAGAGTTCAGACCCCAGATTCAGCTTGACTGATTGCCTGACCTGGCTTCCTCCACACGAGGGAGACAGTACAGAATGTGTCTGCCTCAGCAAGCAACTCTAAGGACCAGTGTTGGATGCAGAAGGGAATCAAGAGTGTTTTTAGGGACAGGCATCCTGCCAGGTTTCAAGGAACAAAGACCTCCAACTTATGCAAAGCTCGGCTCTGGGTATGCGGGCCCTGGAAGGATAATGTAGACTGAGAAACAACAATGACGGAAAATGGATTCTAAGTGTCCCCACAGCAACAAGAGAGCCTTACTGAAGATGCTCTTTCGTGTCTTGCGACACGAAGTTTCTTGCTGAACTGCAACGAAGCCTGTGGTGAAGGCATTCCACCAGGGAAGTGACTGGACCTCCACTGAAAAGCAGGCACAGGGGGATGCAACACACAGAGAGACTTCTGGAAAGGCCTACCCTACTCCAGGCTTGTTACAGACCAATGCAGAGGTGCAGAGGTGCAGAGACCAAGGAAAGCTGAGACACATAGCAGGAGCCACACTATTCCACCCAAGGTCATGCTTTCCAAGAAAGTCATCAACTGCAAGAGATGGCCTATCCGGTGCCTTCTAGGAGTGGGTCATGCTTTCCAAGAAAGTCATCAACTGCAAGAGATGGCCTATCCAGTGCCCTCTAGGAGTGGTGTATCTTGCCAGATTTCTTGGGAGGATGTAATAATATTCTTTTTGGTTTTTTAAAGATTTACTTATTTATTTTATGTATGTAAGTACACTGCAGCTCTACAGATGGATGTGAGCCTTCATGTGGTTGCTGGGAATTGAATGTTTTTAGGACCTCTGCTCGCTCTGGTCAGCCCTGCTTGCTCAGTCTCTGCTTGCTCTGGCCCAAAGATTTATTTCTTATTGTATGTAAGTACACTGTAGCTGACTTTAGATGCACCAGAAGAGGACATCAAATCTCATTATGGGTGGTTGTGAGTCACCATGTAGTTGTTGGGAATTGAACTCAGGACCTTTGGAAGAGCAGTCAGTGCTTTTAACCACTGAGCCATCTCACCAACCCAATAATATCCTTTATTCTCCTGATGTAATTGTCATCTCAGAAGCTTACTTCCTTCATCTGCCAACTTAGACCTAGTCCAGGAAGCTTCTGCCTCCATACAATCTTATCTAGGCGGAGAATGTGGTCAGCCTCTGAGGTAGGCAGAGAATGCAGTCAGCCTCTGAAGTAGGCAGAGAATGTTGTCAGCCTCTGAGGCTTACTGCTGAACACACTGATCCTTTCTAGTTCTTTCTGAACTCTGCCTAGCTGGTATTTCTCGGCTGTTCTGGTTCAAACTCCTCTACAAGTTGACTGAGTGAGTATGGTTTCTATCTCTTGGCCTCTCTTAAATTGCTCTGCTTGGCTTCATACTAACTTTGACAATGTGTTCCAATCTTCTGGCTCGTTCTCATTCTCTGGCTCCTTCTGTCTTCACCTGAGTCTAACTGTCTCTGTAAAAACTTCCCAGGAAAACTGCCTCCTTCTCTTCTTCTCTAAGTAGCTTCCCTTCCCCCTCTCTCTTCTCATGAGAGTTGGACATGTCCTGTCAAATCTTTCTCTGATTCATTACTTTGTCTGCCACTCAATTAGACATCATTTTCAAACATGAGTGTTTCCTTTTACAAACTAACTTTACCTTCATTGTTTGGGATTAAAGGTGTATACCAAGGGTGTGTCTGTATTCCAGCCAAAGAGATTAAAGGCATGTACTAAGAAACATGTTAACACAATCTCAGGGTTCAGAGAATGATC
Source organism: Mastomys coucha (assembly GCF_008632895.1). Taxonomy (NCBI): domain Eukaryota; kingdom Metazoa; phylum Chordata; class Mammalia; order Rodentia; family Muridae; genus Mastomys; species Mastomys coucha. The sequence continues at coordinate 158,566,346 of NW_022196905.1, read as the reverse complement.
AGATAGTACACAACAGGATGATTTGGGGTGTCAGTTCCCTGGGCTCCTCTATGCCCCATTTGGGGTGTCAGTTCCCTGGGCTCCTCTGTGCCCCATTTGGGGTGTCAGTTCCCTGGGCTCCTCTGTGCCCCATTTGGGGTGTCAGTTCCCTGGGCTCCTCTATGCCCCATTTGGGGTGTCAGTTCCCTGGGCTCCTCTATGCCCCTAGCATGCTACAGACATACTTCAACACACTGAGCTCTTCCATTCTCCATGACCTTTGTCTACTTGTAGAACTAAAAGTATTAGCCACAGGAGGAACACAGAAAAGAATGGAGGACCCACCCCCAGAAAGAATGGAGGACCTGAGCATGCACAGCAGCCACAGAGAAAAGAGCACAAGCCAGGGCCCAGGAGAAGTGAAAGACAGCCATTGTGCGAAGTCCACAGAAAGGTAGGCAGAGTCGGAAGAAAGTCACTCACCCACTTATGTCAGAAGATAGGATGGCAGGTCATTCCAGAACTCATCAAAGTGAGCCCAAACTCAAGAGCTCATTTCCTCACACCCATGGCATGTTTATGTGGTTTGCATCCTTGGCCCTGTATTCATTTAGTCCATGCACAGGTAATGATGAGGCCCAGGACTGTACCTCCTAGGACAGTGAAACCAAAGGGGGTTTCGGAGACTCCAGGATCTTCCCCTGCCTGCTGACCTGAAGGGTGTATTCTATTATGCCGTTTGTTTCCATGCTATGAGAATATTCACACAACACAGCAGACAGTGTGCTGGCTCATCTTAGCTTAGAGATTGGTGTGTGACACATGCCATCTAGCTGGCAAACACCGCTTTCTTCTGGAGAAAGATGAACCTGGGAATCCACAGACTGGGTGAAGATCAACCTCGCCAAAAAGACAGATGTCACTCAACTCAGGGGACCCAGTAATGTTACCCTGCAACTGGGACCTCCATCTGCTGCCTCTAAACACCATAATGATTCAAAGGTGAACATGAGTCCCTCCACATCTCCTACTCTCCTGGGTCCCAGGCTGACGGAGGCACACAGTAGGGCTCCATGACCCTACTTTGTAAGTAACTTCCCAGTTCCTTGTATTTCTGTGGAACCCTGACTATAGAATCCATTCACTCTGACCAGCATTGCTGGAGGAAATCCTCCCTGCTGTGTCCTGAAAGATAGCAAGACTTACTTATAGAGAGGACAGTGAGCTTTAAGGAGGTTGCAGGCAATGTGGTCCATATGAAACATGGCCCTTCAGTGATGCTAGACTGTCCTTCTGAATCTACTGGGCCAGCACCTGTTCCTTCGCCCAGCGATTCTAAGAGTGACTCAGAAAGGGACAGGTGGTACAATGGTGTGTGTGTGTGTCAACATTTTCAGGCAAGAAACACAAACATCCCCCTCCAGGAATCAATAGAATGATCTCTGACCCAATGGGAACATAACAACTAAGAAAACGCATGGGGTACTCTGGGCTCCCACATGTTCAGGGGTGATGGAGCAGGTTAGACAGAACCAGGCACATGCATACCTGCAAGGAGCCAGGCTCTGTGTGCTCAGAATTTTCCTACTGGAGGCAGACAGCTGGACTCTATCAGAGCCACTTCTTGGGCCAGAATACTGGTCCACCTCTGCAGAAAACAGGGCATTCTGGGAATGTATTTTTAGGTTCCAGTTTGAGGAGCGCTGACCTAAGAAGCTAAAAATATGTGTTGTGGGAAGGGCATATTTGCGTTGTGGATTCTTTCTTGTAAAGTAATTAGTCTTTCTGATGCGTGGGGAAATTTTCACTTGGGTTCTCACAGAAATGAAAACACATTTTAGAAGGAATCTGTTCCAATGTAGAGTCTGAGCATTCTAATTTGAGAACCCTGACCTCGGAGTTGTGTGTAAGACTCCAGGAAGCAGAGAGCTTCCATGGAGTCCTGCTAAGAGGAGAACTGGAAACTGGGTTCTATAACAAAGGGATTCCGGGACTAGGAACGATGGTTTGGGTAGACCATAGCTCCCTCATTCCAAAATGCTCATTCCCACTGATCCAGGAAAATCATTTATTTCCCAAGTCCCAACCTATATGCCCCATGGTCCATATCAAAGCAGGCTGCCCATAGGCAGCAGAGAGGTTAACAATGTGAAGTGGGGATGGGGATGGGCGTGGGGGTAGAAACACCCTGCTTTACTCAGCATGTCAGCAGAAGCCCTGAAGAGGATAGGAACAGAGAGAGATCAGTAGCTTCCAGGCCCTGGCTGGCATTCAAAGTCAGTGTATAGCTGGGGCAGGCAGGTGCCTGTGAGTCCAGTGACCAGTCTTCCTTGGACCTGCCCGCTACTCTGCTCAGCACTGTGGAAAAGCCACAACTCCCCGGCACTATACCACCAGCTGTGTTCTCTTAAAATGCTCTACCCTATCTCTAGCTCAGTCTTAGCATCTCTCAGGACACAGCTATAAGACTTCCCTTTGGGAGCCCTGGCCAGGGAGGATGGATTCCGTAGTCAAGGTTCCAGAGAAAGTCCACAGAGCTGGGAGTTCACTCACACAATTGGCCATAACTTTGTGCCCCCTCTGAGCCCTCAAAGAGCCCAAGATGTGGTGGGTCTGGGGCTCACCTTGAAACCAGGAGGTTTGGCATCTACATCGGATGGAGGTCCCAGCCACAAGCTCAATGCTGTGAGATCAGTGAAGATAATTTTCACCGAGTCTGTGAATTCATGTGCTCATGTCTTTATGACTCAGCATTTTCTGCTGCTCTGAGAGAAGAGGGCCTGCCTTCAGGGGGACCTCGTTGAACCCCAGAATTCAGGGGATTGTTAGAGCTCCAGTTCCAGGGAAACTGTGTCAGGACAGTTCTACCTCTGTTCTTGTTGGGATCTCAGTGGCTACAAATAACACTGTTGCTACAGCCACAGATGCCTGGGAGCACAGGAGTCTAGCATGAGTCAGTTTTATCCCTTGAGTAGATTAAAGGTCTGTAGAGTAGCAAGGGCATCATTGGATAATCTCACTAGCTTATACGGATAGAGTCCCTGGATTTAGTAAAACCACGGTGAGATCTAGAGATGACTATGTTGGTAAAGTGCATCCATGTAAAAAGCCAGGATGGTGCACTGTGCTGTTGCAGCCCTAGCACTGGTAAGGGAAGAAGGTCCCTGGAGCTTCCTGATCACCCAGTCTGGCTGAATCAATGAGCTAGAGGTTCAGCAAAAGACTGTGTCTCAAAACAGAGAAGGTAACAAGCTGGAGAGTGGACTCTGTATTTAAGAGCACTTGTTCTTGCAGAGGACCTGGGTTTGTTTGCCAACATCCATATGATAACGCACAACTATCTCTAATTCTGGTCCCAAGGGTCTGATGTCTTATTTTGACCTACACAGGCAACAGGCACATACATGGTACACATGCGTATGTGCAGCCAAAACACTCACATACATAAAATAATATAATGACATTTTAAAAACTGAATTGGAGACTGATTGAGGAAAACACTGGGCATTGAATTCTACAGTCACACATACCCACCCACATGCATGCACATAAACATTCACATATACATGCATGTATATAAACATGTATACACACATGCATGCACATACACATTCACACACATGAATGCTCATATACATGTACACACTCACACATGCACATACACATGTACACACACATGCATGCACATAAACATTCACACACATGCATGCACACATAGATGTATACACACTCATGCATGCACATATACATTCACTCACAAGCATGCACATACACATGTACACACATGCATGACATAAACATGTACACAGATACACACACAAATAAACCCAGGCAACATGTGTGCCTCCTTATATCCTTGCCATGGCCAGCAACGGACAACCCAATAAAACATAAATAGGTTTATCCAGAGAGAGACCCTGAAGGTGATTGTGGGCACCCAGAGTGAGGCTGTTACACAGTTTGTTTACTCATACTTTCAGGCTCTAACCTAGGCTCCCTTGGCTCCTTTCAGCTTCCAGGGGGATGGCCAAGGCTGCCCCAGGTGAGGATGGCCAAGGCTGCCCCAGGTGAGGATGGCCAAGGCTGCCCCAGGTGAGGATGGCCAAGGCTGCCCCAGGTGAGGAGTGGTTCTTATGGCCTTAGCTCCCAGATCATCTAAGAGGGAGCATCTAACCACGAATGGAAGGTCTCCACTGAGATGACCCAATGTCCTGATTCTAAAATCCCCATACCGACTAAATTTACTTTGAAGTATTCAGTACAGTTTAGCATGGGCATGTCATTTTGAGCTTTTATCATTGCCAATGGCATTTCCCATTGCCTATACCCATCCATTCATTTCTGTGGGAGGCCAAACTTTATTTGGTTCAATGAGAAAACTCTCATACCAAATCAGAATCAGGATACAGAAGTCCCACCCTGATACACAGGACAATGCCCCTGTGCCCTGAGGCAAGGGGGTCTCCTACTTCCAGCAGATGCAAGTGAGGTGTGGGTCAGTCCAAATGCATGCCGAGGCTGCCTCCTCACCCACTTCTGGGGGGGGGGCAGGGAAGAAAGGCTGGGTGGGAGTATGCTGCATGGATCTTCAGAAGCAGATGCATTAAAATAATCTCAAATGGGAACATTGGTATTTTTGTGATGTTTTTCCATAAGTGGTCATATTTAGACCTGCTGGGATTCTGTGTACCTGTTGTCACATCTATGCTCCTAAGCACAGGAGGACCACACCCTCAGAGGCTGAAATGCATGGATCTGGATAGGACATGTAACAGTCAGGCTTTCAATACACCTGGCTCTGGTTCCTCAGAAAGGACATACTACTTTATTCACTTGGTTAAAAATGTGTTTCAATCTAGAAGCATTGCAGGTGTGGCTGCTGTGTCACATGCGTGTCAGTAGGTGGCAGAGTGGAGCAGAGCTATGTCTATGCTCAGTGTTCTGACCTAGGAACAGCTGAAGGACTAATAGCCTAGCAGTCTCTGAAAGAAACAAGCCTCGGAGGAGTCCAGTGCTGTGAAGACACCATAAGTCAGAGACTAGAAGAATCTTCCTTGGACCGAAGGCCCCCAGTAGAAGTGAGCCCAAGACAGATGACCCTCACCTGGGGCCACTAGACCTGTGCCACTGGGTCTGGACAGGGAAGCAGCCTGAGATGACGACCAGTCAGGCACTGTGTAGGCCTGGTGTGACGGGCATGCTTGAGATGACTCCTGCCTAGCACCATAATGCATAAGTGGGGCTTAGCACACCTGAGACCACGCCAGAGATGACTCCAGACACCTAGAGACTCTGGGTGCCGCTAAGAAGAGCAAGTAAGTGGTGAAGAAATGGAAGAGGAAGAGAAGCATAAGGATGTGGGCACAACGAAGAGAGGCAGAATGGGAGACTCGAGGGTGGTGAGGAACACCCTGATGTGAGTAGCCAGTGATGCCACCTGGGACCAGGGTGGGGTCCTGGCCTGTGCTGGTACCAGGAGCCACATCTGGAACTATGGCCCTGCAGTAGCAGGAATCTGTGACCACAAAGGCCAGGTCTGGGCTATCACATGGAGACGTATTAATGTCTGAGGGCTGTGCAGAACTGGCCCCACTCCGTCACCTAGACATCTTGGGAGAGCTGTCCCTGGGGACATGAGAGAAGGAGGGCTGACCCCACCCTTCATCAGTTGCAGTATTTGAGAGAGCAGGCCCTATACCTCATCATCAACAGGCACAGCAGAGGTAAGCTGGCCCCGAGGGTGTGAGTATGGATAAGCTAGCCCCGTCACTTGTCTGCCATGTGGTGACATGGGTGAGGGGGAGATGACTCACCCTTTCTCACCCCCTTGCCACCTAGTCAAGAGGACAGGCCCTGCTCCTTGCCTGAGCAGCGTAGTAGGGCTTGCCTTGGATATGGGGGTTGTGGTTAAGCCAATTCCAAAGGCATTCGAGTGGGAGAGCTGGCAGGCTGACCAGCTCAGACATCTCTCAGGCTCCGATCCAGGGCTTGGAATTGGCCCACACTAATATCTACCCCATTGATGAACTGCTGGAGTAGATGAAGTGGCCAGCTCTATAGATCCAAAACTACAGGACCTCCATGACACAGGGCAACACCAGGATACCTGAGAGGAGCCCCAGTGAGGTTCTGGTGTTGACAGAGTAGCAGAAGCCAGAGGCCTCGAACTAGCCCAATGATCATAGAAATGGACAACTGTCAGCAAAAAAGAGTGGTCAAAGGGTATTCTGTGGGACACACTGTGACACACTACAGCCTCCACAGTGCGGTGGTTTTTTCCCTGTTAGGAGGGGGAGGTTGCAAGGCTGGAGGGCAGGGATGGGGGGTGCGGATATGAGTGAGATTGTGATGAGTGCTATAAAATTCACAAAGAACTGATGAAATGTTTCTAGAAAGGAAGGAAGGAAGGAAGGAAGGAAGGAAGGAAGGAAGGAAGGAAAGAAGGAAGGAAAGAAAGGAGGAAATGTGTCTCAAGAAATATGGTAGTGCTTGAGGCTTGCAATAGCACCAACTTGTCCCTCCGGGGACAGGGCATCACAAAGGCAAGGAGCCAGAGGGACTACACCTGCCCCGCAGATGGCATCGATTACTTCATTGCAGGGACAAGCCAAACGCAAGATTACTTCATTGTACATGTGGATAATCACACAGAAGACTCACACAGGCATTGACTTCTAATGTAAACTCTTGGCCTAGAACCAAAAGAGAGTGCACATTTATGGAATAATTCATAGCACTTTAACAAATGCCTATGGTTGGGTAAGCATTACAGATAGAGATAAATAGAAATCACTCATACAACCAAGAGAAACCAGGTAGGCCCAACACGATCACTCCTCTACAGTCCATTCTTGTAGCCAGTCATGTATAACGATCCAGGGCTGTGTGATTAAACCGTGTCCGATACACAAAACTTCACAGTGACAAGTCCCACCAGCAGTAGCTAAGAGTGTACCCATGCCAGAGGCAGAGGCAGAAAAGGAGTCTGTGGCCAGGTTTAAAAATCTGAATTGCATGTGTCTTGCTCTCAGGTGAGCCAACAGAGACCACCGGATGCTGTGAGTCCTGCAGGTTAATTAAATATCTCCATCTAAATGGTAGAGCTGTCTCCTAAACCCTGCATCCAGCAGAGACTAGCTTTTTGAAATCAGGCTTTCAACTCCACATCTACTGAAAGTGTGACATCGATGTTGCCCATTGAAGTACCCACAGTCACATCACCACCAGGCTCGCCAAGAACAACCGCATCACCTCACCAAAGCTTGCCTTCATAACTGTATGATCCTCTCCAGTCACAGGCAACATGTCGCTGACATTCTCTCCAGAGAGGAGAAGCAAGGTCCTGACAGAAAGCATCTTCCCTCAGTACCAAAGTGTTTGGGGAAATCCTTTCCAGGGGAGATGGGAACATCGCTTCCCACTTTACAAGCTCCCAGTGATAAACCAAACCCCATTCCACCGTAGTTCACCCTGCTTGAATTCACTGCACTTGCTTAGACAGCATGGATGAGTGTTTGCTTACAGGAGCTCAGGTAGCCCCAAGGCAGCATGGGGGGTGGCTTCCCCATAGATGCATAGACAATTCTCTCAGGTAAATTTCCCCAGCCTATGCAGCAGACCACACAGCCTGAGACACTGAGGCCAAGGGCAATTTGGACATAATTTGCATACAACTGGCTAGGAAGAGTGGGTTCAAATCCAGTGACCTCCCCGCTTCCCTGCTGAGGGGACACTCACAGTCCTGTTGCCAGCTCTCTCTCTTCTAAGCAAGTATAGCTGGTCTGTTAAAGATGGAGGTTATCAGGCTCAGGGAACCACGCTGTACAACCCAAGAGAGATTTATTGCATATAGGTGGCTATTCTTGCACAATATCTTTCAGAAATTCAAAACGTCAGGTAGCATGGGGTTTCCAGGAGAACGCCCCCGTGAGCCCCAGAGACTCGTCCTTTTAGGACACAGCTGTGCCACTTGCAGGCTACTGTGGATACCTTGAGTGGGGCACCACACGCGGAAGGCAGCTACTGTTAGGGTTCGCTCTCCTGAGAGGCTGACCTTTAACCTTGGAAGCATCTTAGCTTTGATTATGTGTGCCTCGGGCTCTGTAAAGCGCTATAAGTGACTTGCCATCAGGGCAGAGTCCTGTCTGAAAAATTACAACAGCAAAGCAGTGTCCTGGCAGGCCTGGGTAATGCCGTCAGGACCTTTACAAGGCTCGGTAGAGGAGGTATTACATATTGGTTCCAAAAAAAGCCCTGGTTATTACTGAGCCGGGCCACCGCTTTCCGCTGTGCTGACCTCAATCCCCTGCAGGAAATGTGTTTTCCTAGGGTGTTTCCGTACACACAGAACGTCCCCACACAGAGCGAGTGCACTCTCACCACAGGAATGCTGTGGCTCCTCTCAGCTGACTCCACTCTGGGGAGCACACCTTCCGTTGGCTTTGGAAAGTATCTCCGCAGACAGTCGCGCGGTTGGAGTCTGCAAAATCCTGGGTGTTATAGCTTTGCTCCAGAAGAATGTTCAAAGTGCAGACCCACCATAACCTAGCTTCGCCCACTATAGCAGCCTGCTAGGACATCTGACCACTGAGCATGCCCAGTCTTGCTCCTTAAGAGGGAAGAGCTCCCCCACCCCGCCCCCATCCTGTACCCTGCTGGTGAGGGAGAGGGAATAACCAAAGCTCTGCTCTAGACAGTACCCTTAGTGTTGGGGTGGAGGAATAAACTAGACATTACCACTAGTATAACCAAGCTGCATTTGGTGTTCTTCCCCGAGGGAGCCTTGCACAGTCACTGGTTTCAATCCAGTTTGAGCCTGTGCTGTACTGGGACATTCCCTGTGACCAAGGAGTGGAAACACAAGCCAGATGTGTACTTCTGTAGGCAAGCCTGGGCCTGCATGTTACTTAAGCAGGCCAAGTGATTGCTGTACAAGAGTTCGATACCCAGAACCCATGTGTGAATGGGTAAGGAGAAAGTCAACTCCACAAAGACGTTTTCTGACACACACACACACACACACACACACACACACACAACCCACAAATACACACATGCACAAATATGCACACATGCACATGAATGCACACACACATGCACACACCACACACACCACAGAACTCCAAATCAAGCAGAATGCTCAACAGCCATTCCACATGGGTATCTGGACAGACGCCAGGTGAGGAAGCACGGGCCTGTCACAGATGTACAAACTAGAGAGGGCCCTTCCTGTGGGAGACATGGGGGCTTGAGAGAAACTGGCACTGTCAATTGGAAGTCCATGGCCTGAGAGATGAGATACTTCCCACCATGGCAAGAAAGCTGAGGCAGGCACTCGTGGAGGACCTGGGACCAAGTAGAGTCTAACTTGGAGCCTTCTCACTACTCACCCCGAGTCTGTTTTTGCCAAGGAAAGACAGTGTGATCAGCAGTTCTTGCTAGGTAATAGCTCCCATCCCCCCCGACACACACACACACACACACACACCTGTAGGTATAGTTAGTGGTTGCTGCCTTTACAAATCTCGATCGGCAACACGTGCTCTTGTTCCTATGTTCTCACAAAGGCTGTGTTCATTAGAGCAAATCTACTGTTTTGTCTGAGATGCCAGATAAAGTAGAAAAGAAGCCACACCCCTTCCAGTGGGATCTGAGGTTGGATGTTACTCCACGAGACCCTGGAAACCACGAAGACGAGGGAAATGAGCAATGAGAGTCTCTAAGGCATCCTTTGTCCATCATTGTGGGATGCACTGTACTGATGGGTTTAAATGTCACCGCAGAGACAGTTAAGTTGGATAGATAAGGGAAGATTGGCTACCGCTTACACTTCTTAACATGCATAAAGCAAAGAACTGCCCCCGGGCCACTGCTCAAGCAGCCCCGCACCTCAGAACTGGCAAGTCTGTATCTGGGCATTCATTATTGAGACTGTTCCTGCTGCTGAACCAGAAAGTTTTCTCCTCCTTTACCTCCTTAGGCAGAGTTGCCAGTGTTTAGAATAATAATAATAATAATAAAGTACGTGATTCTAGCAGTGACTGTGACTATCTGGCTGAGGGCGTGCATGGCTCCCAAACATAGGGCAAGACCGCCACCTACTGGCGGCATCGATTGTTGCAGTAGATTTGGCTTTTGTAATAGCCGCCTTTTGCTCTGTCTCGCCTCTTTCTTTCCCGCCTAGAAGATGTGGGAAATTCGTTATCACGACAAAGCACACCTGTTCTCCAGGGAGCACGCAGGCTCTCAGGCCCATCACAGTCATGATGCGTGTCCTAGTTAGCATTAACTGTCAACCTGAGACAGCCTAGAACAACTTGGAAAAGGGACTTGGGTTGTCTGTGGGCATGTCTGTGGGGCATTTTCTTGGCTGTTAATTGAGGCAGGGGGGACCATCCTTTTGTGGGTAGGACTAGACCCAGACAGGTGGTCCTGGACTGGATGAGAAAGCTAGGCTAAGCATGAGCCTGAGGGAGCCAACAAGCAGTCTCCTGCCATGGTTCCCGCTTCCAGATCCCTCCCTTGAGCTCCTGCTCTGACTTCCCTTGGAGAAAGACTGTGATCAGGAAGCATAAGCAGAGACAAATCTTTTCCTCCCAGGAGTTGCTTTCGGTCACATGTTTGTCACAGTGACAGAAAGAAATTAGGACAGGGCCTAGCAGGAAAGATCACAGATCTTATGATATAACCCCATGAAGATGTGCAGCATGCCTCAGAGGCCTGACATGTTTAAGATTTCCTAGTCATCCCCCCCCCCCACACACACACACACATCAAAAGGTGTACTTGGAGAGAACAAGGCCATAAAATGGAGTAAAAATGAAACAGACCCAAGCTCTTTGGACATTTTCTCTACAGCAGAGGTTCTCAACCTTCCTAATGCTGTGACCCTTTAATACGGTTCTCTATGTTGTGGCGATCCCCAACCACAAAATTATTTCATTGCTACTTCCTAACTATAATTTGCTACTGTTAGGAATCATGATATAAATATCTGCTATGCAGAATATCTGCTATACGACATCCTATGGGGGTCACGACTCACAGGTTAAAAACCACTGCTCTAGGAAGATCTATTTTTCTGTGGCTGCACCTGTCTGCCCCCTTATAGATCAGAAACAATGACGTGGATTCTGATGGACTCATCGCGTCATAGGACTTGAAACCGTGCCCTAGGACTGAAAGAGACAGCATGCGTGGTCACAGAACAGAAGGACGATGGATGTCATCAGCATCCCTCCTTCATAAACAGCAACATCTCTCCCTCCAGTGAAGCCAGGGTGCTTTCCCACTAAGTAGCTAGAGAGTGGTTGCTCATACCCGCCCCTCATCGCTGATGCCAACCTGCTGTCCAGTCTCCTGACCACCTCCCGCTCTCTCCAAAGGCCCCCTCAACACTTTCCAGCAAAATCATGGGTTCTCTACTTTGTGCCTCACAATAAGGAACAAAGTGCTGCACGCTTTCTAATTTTGTAGCTTGCATGTGGTTGGTACGTCAATCATCCCCTGCCCACGGCTGGTTGTATCTTGTCCGGCTGTCATTTAATCACTTTGGATTGTACTTTCACCCTGAGATTTTGAGCTCTATGAGGGAAAACTCAAACTCCATTTGCACATCCTCGTTGGGCACCAGGGAGTCTCCTGTTTCAGTAGATAGTGAGGGTCTAATAACATTGCAGGCCTGGGATAAAGTGGGAAGTGAAACAGGGTGATTCCCCCTGTATGTCTAGATTAATTTTTACATAGAGTGGCAAATTTGAAAAGCCACACAGTCATAATGAAACAGAAAAGAGCCCTAAAATATGAGATGAGCAAGCTCTGGAGGAGAAAGTAGATGGGTTCTGGTCCCACAGGAAGAATGAGAAGGGTTTGGAGACAAAAACAAGTCAACGCTGAGCCCTGGAGATGGGTTGGGAGAAATGAAGCTGCACCGGAGACAAAGAGGAAAAGGCAGAGAATAACAAACACATTTTAAAGAAATATGGAATGGGCCATGGAGATAGCTCAGTTGACAAAGCATGTGCCACACAAGCATGATGGTCTGCGTTCAAGCCCCAGGGCCTACATTAAAAAGCCAACCAAGTGCAGGCTGGGGAGATGGCTCAGTGGATAAAGTTCATGTTCTGCAAGAATAAAGACCTAAGTCTGAATCTCCAGAGCCCACATAGAGCTGAATACAGCCGTGTGTGAGTCTACAATCCCGGAACTCTCACAGCAAGAAGGGAGGTAAAGAGTGGAGATTTCCCAGAAGCCCCTGGACCAGCTAGACTGGTATGTGTGGTGGTGAGACAAACACTTGGGATTTGTTCTCTAACACCCACACATGCACTGTCGCACATGTATACACAAACGGGCACATGCACAAACATTCACATACAGACAGAGACACACAGCAAGCCCTGAGCTGGCACAAGTGGGTCAATGGGCAAAGTGTCAGCTGTATGAGTGTGAAGAACTAAATCCAGATGCCCAGCACCCACGGGGCAAGCTGAGCAGAACGGCACAGGCCTGTAACCCTAGTGCAGGCACAAAGACAGGCAACCCGAGTACTCCCAGCCAACCGGAACAATGCGGTCTACCGTGAGGCCGAGAAGTGGTTGAAAAAGACACTCCAACTTCCGGCCTCTGACCTCTATATAACATCCCCACAAGTACACACCCGCACACATATACCCTACACACACACATGCATGCATGCTTACACGCACATACAGCCAGATAGAGCTGGCAGACACCTATCCAATCACTGAGGAGGCAGGGACAGATGGATCCCTGGGGCAAGCCAATCTACATAAGTTGGTAAGTTCCAGATTCAATGTCTTGGAAAATGACTGAAGAAAACAGTGATTGTTGACCTCTGGCCTCTATACTCATGTAACACACACCTGTAACACACACACACAGAGACAGAGACACAGAGACATGGAGACAAACACAGAGACACAGAGACAAATACAGAGACAAAGAGACACAAAGACAGACAGACAGACAGATAGGCAGGCAGACAGACAAAAAGACAGAGAGAGAAAGAAACAGAGACAGAGACACAGAGACAAAGAGACACAGAGACAGACAGACAGACAGACAGACAGACAGGCAGGCAGGCAGGCAGACAAAAAGACAGAGAGAAAGAAACAGACAGACACAGAGACAGACAGATGAGAGAGAGACAGAGAGATAGAGTATACTGCATGAAGATACTTGCTGAAGGCCGGTGGTCTTGCAGGCAGCTTTCTGCCCTACTTGGATGGAAGTCACAACAGGAGCAGAGTAGACCATCTATAGCCAGTAATCCCAGATCCTTAGGCACTGAGCCTATGGACTGGCTTGACAAACTCAGGCAACTCCAAGCGTGGAGAGTTAAAGACATACGACTCTAAGCCTTAGAAGCCAAGTTACACAGATCTCGATGTTTAGCATAGGTGCTAAGTGACACAAAATGTGAGAGCTGGAGACCCCTCAGTTAGCAGCCAGGGTCATCTCCAGCCCTAAGACACAGCTAGCAATGGCAGCAGTTGGCAGCTGTAGGGTGGACCTGCGAGCATCATTCCCCCACTGTCTCTGCTCTCCAGGTTGTCTGCCCTGGCCACTCTCTGGAACTCCTTAGCTGCCCTCATACACACCACTACAGTTACTCCAGCCATCACTAGAGGCAGCAGCTGCTTCCTTTGCCATTCTTGCTTACATTAACGGCTCAGCCCACTCTACTTATGATAAAAATCTCAATCAGACACAGGAAAGAGCACTCCAGACTTGTCTTTTATAGGACCCAAATCTACGACATCAGAGCATTGCTGTAGCACATCTCCTGGCTGAACCTACATTCTGCTTGAAAATCCCCCAATTCCTCTTGGCTTGTACAGTCCAGTGTTCCCCCACATTGTAACCCTGCTGTCCTTGAATCAAGACTTCGCTTTGTGTCTCCTTCTGTTGTACCACGCTGAGTCACTACCATAGACAATACCACACACCCTCGACCTGTGTCCTGACTCAAGACTTAGTGTGTAAAGTTAGGCCCTCCCCTGCCTCAGAATGCCCCACCATCCCAGTCCCAGAAACTACATGCCCATCTTGGGTTCTAGACAAAGCTTTGGCTCATGTCAAACACCCTTTCCCAACACCCTTTGGTGAGCAGCCAGGATTTCCACAACAGACTCTGCTCTGACCTTGCTTCCTCATGCCTGGCCTCTGTCTCTCACTCCCAGAACAAGGGCAGGAGCCTTAGCCAGGCAGGATAGCCTACTCCTGTCCCCTGAAGCCAGGGAGCATCTTCACTCTATGTGAGCAGCCTCTCCTGTGTGCCCTCCTCCTCCCTTCCAGCTACCTCTGCTGTACTGTTCAGACCCCCAAATGCATGGCACCGGCTCCTTAATCTGCTTAGAATGCCACCTCCCTGAAGTCTTCAGGACTCATTCTGACCCCAAGAGCTCATCACTGAGGTCTTCCTGGTGGGGCTCTGAAACACTCACTTTCCGACTTATTTTCTGGTAGCTCTTATCCACTGGCTCCTCATGAGGAGATAGAAGCTCTCTGAAGACAGCCTCTCTATTCTCTGCTTCATCCTGGCACTTAGAGATGTCTATTCCTTAATACCAGTCTTCTACTCAATGCTTCACAGATACACATGGGGGCATTTACCCCTTCTTGCCCAACTAGTGGGCACAGCAATCTCAAAAGGGCAATTTTCAGTCATGATCTCCACCCCAGAAGACGATGGAAGCCCTTCATCTTGCGTAGTGAGGACAAGTACACAGAGCTAGAAGTCTGACGCCTATAGACACAAGATACCTGCACAGTGCAGCCACCATGATGAGCCACATCGATGCCCCCACCTGGTACAGCCCATTTTACCTTGCAACCATATGTCCCCTTATGAGCATGGTATTCTTGAACGTAAACACATCCTTCAAAACTGTGACTTCCCATCTGTGTTAGTTGGGGTTCTTGCTCAAGGTGGAGAAAGCAGAATTGATCTTATGATAGAGGCTGAAATTGGCCATAGACGCTATGCATTAGATTAGCACTGGAATTATATACTTACGAGTATAGCATTCCCGCTGTCTCCTTGTGTCATTGCCCAGTGAAGAGTTAGGTTAACAACAAACTGCTTATGATTTTCTTTAACTGGCAATGCCCTTCACTAGTAAAAGTTCTGTCTATGAACCCCAATATACAACATCTATTAATGGGATATTTATTTTTGATAAATGTGGCTAACTTCTTGTTTCTTCAATAAATGTAAAAGGGAAGAAATAACATCAATGAACTTTTAGGGGAGGAAATGAATTTGATATCAGAGTTGACAGATGACAACTCAGATTGTCATCAGCATATAATATGATCATTTTTATTTTGACGGCAGAATCACTCAAAAGAAAATATCTGAATCCTGACATACATAATAGTCATAAATGCCATTTCTTATTTTAAACTTGCTGACAACTTTTTAGAAAGTTTTCAATATACTTTTAAAGTAATTGAAAGATAATAACAATAATACATTTTAAAAAGAAGCCATGAATTTGAAAGAGAGCAAGGAGCGTAATGGGGGGGCATCTTGCAGGAGGAAAGGGGGAAAGGGACATTTAATATTACAATCTCAACAAATTAAAGAAGTAATAAAAAATTCAAATAAATATCTGTATTCACAATTGAATGTGCTGGTTTAATGTGTAAGGGGTTTTGAAGTATTTTGGAATGAAAAAAATGTCCTTTCTCCTGGCATGCATCTTGCTGACTGTGTGCTACCTTGGAGAAACTCCCCAGACACTATATGATTTGATTCCCGTAAGTCTAAGAGTCATTGTTAATATTAGAGGTTTTGGGAAAACCTCTCACCCACTACTTGGGAAATGCTTTTAATATATCTAGATGTTAATCCTCCTTGATAAATTAAGACACACTATAGGGGTGGATGAGCCCTCGAACATATTACGGTAAATGAAATAAGCCAACCATGAAAGACAAATATTGTCTAATTCCAACTCTGTTAAGTACATAGAGCAGACAGACTCACAGCAACAGGAGGTAAAGCTATCAGTGGCTGGGGGAAGAAGGAAATTAGTCCTTTAATAGAAACAGTTTCAGTTGGGGATGAAGAAGTTTCCCCGACATGGATGGTGACCTGGGCTCCACAATCTGAATGTAAATCATGCAGTCAAACTGTAGAATAAAAATGGCTACAATGGTAAAACTCATACCATGCACATTCTATTATCATAAAACATTACCAATAAAACCATGCTAGCACGTTATCCTAGTGATTGGAGGCTAATTCAATTCACCAGATCTTATGACAGCCATGTGTCAGACATGTGGAAACCACTGGAAGGGAGATCACAGTCCAGGGCTCATGGGAAATGGGCCACATTCCAGACAAAGGGAAAGAGCTCGTGTGGAAGTTCTGCTCACGTCAAGACAATGCCAAAGGATCCAGGCACAGACTCCAGTGTACCTACGATGGAGAATAAGAGAACGCGTCTACCCCTGAGGATGACCAGCGTCCTCCCTCAGGAGGCCCTGCCTTCCTTCCTCTCCGTCTGTCATGTGCTTTCTTTCAGCGGCTGCCCTGTTTCTGGAATATTCTGTTCTGACCCATGTCAGATGCACACTCTGCAAATACGTTCGCAATCCCTGGGTTGTTTCCTTTACTCCGAGCATGCTTTCCTGCAAACTTACTTCACGCATAACACCTAGCGTGTCCACCTTTGTCGTTGCTGCTTGTGCTTTAGGAGCTGTGAGAGCGAGTGCTGTTTCCTGAGACAAATGGTGCCAAAGCCTCTCCGCATGCTCTTTGAGTCATTTTATCATTTCAGATTTTTTTCTTTTCCTTTTATTAGATATTTTCTTTGTTTACATTTCAAATGTTATCCCCTTTCCTCGTTTCACCTCAGAAAACCCCCTATCCCCTCCCCCTCTCCCTACTCACCCACCCACCCACTCCCACTTCCTGACTCTGGCATTCCCCTACACTGGGGCATAGAGCCTTCACAGAACCAAAGGCCTCTCCTCCCATTGATGACCGACAAGGCCATCCTCTGCTACATATGCAGCTGGAGCCATGGGTCCCTCCATGTGTACTCTTTGGTTGGTGGTTTAGTCCCTGGGAGCTCTGGGGGGTACTGGTTAGTTCATACTGTTGTTTCTCCTATGGGGCTGCAAACCCCTTCAGCTCCTTGCATCCTTTCTCTAGCTCCTCCATTGGGGACCCTGTGCTCAGTCCAATGGATGGCTTCGAGCCTCCACCTCTGTATTTGTCAGGCACTGGTAGAGCCTCTCAGGAGACAGCTATATCAGGCTCCTGTCAGCAAGCACTTGTTGGCATCCACAACAGTGTTTGGGTTGGGTGACTATATATGGGATGGATCCCCAGGTGGGGCAGTCTCTGAATGGCCTTTCCTTCAGTCTCTGCTCCACACTTTGTCTCTGTAACTCCATGGGTATTTTGTTCTCCCTTCTAAGAAGGACTGAAGTATCCACACTTTGGTCTTCCTTCTTCTTGAGTTTCTTGTGATTTGTGAATTGTATTTTGTGTATTCCAATCTTCTGGGCTAATATCCACTTATCAGTGATACCATGTGTGTTCTTTTGTAATTAGGTTACCTCACTCAGAATGATATTTTCTAGTTCCATCCATTTGCCTATGAATTTCATGAATTCATTGTTTTTAATAGACGAGTAGTACTCCATTGTGTAAATGTACCACATTTTCTTTATCCATTCTTCTGTTGAGGGACATCTGGGTTCTTTCCAACTTCTGGTTATTATAAATAAGGCTGCTATGAACATAGTGGAGCATGTGTTCTTATGTTGGAGCAACTTCTGGGTATACACTCAGGAGTGGTATAGCTGGATCCTCAGGTAATACTATGTCCAATTTTCTAAGCAACTGCCAAGCTGATTTCCAGAGTGGCTGGATGTACCAGCTTGCAATCTCACCAGCAATGGAGGAGTGTTCCTCTTTCTCCACATCCTCACCAGCATCTGCTGTCACCTGAGTTTTTGATCTTAGCCATTTTGACCCGTGTGAGGTAGAATCTCAAGGTTGTTTTGATTTGCATTTCCCTGCTGACTAAGAATGTTGAACATTCCTTTAGGTGTTTCTCAGCCACTCAGTATTCATCAGTTGAGAATTCTTTGTTTAGCTCTGTACTCCATTTTTTTAATAGGGTTATTTGGTTCCTTGGAATCTAACTTCTTGAGTTCTTTGTATATGTTGCATATATTGAATATTAACCCTCTAATATCCATAAATATCAGATGTAGGGTTGGTAAAGATCTTTTCCCAATCTGTTGGTTGCTGTTTTGTCCTATTGATAGTGTCCTGTGCCTTACAGAAGCTTTGCAATTTTATGAGGTCCCATTTGTCAATTCTTGATCTTAGAGCATAAGCTATTGGTGTTCTGTTCAGGAAATTTTCCCCTGTGCCCATGTACTCAAGGCTCTTCCCCACTTTCTTTCCTATTAGTTTAAGATCATTTCAGATTTTACATTTGAATCTTTAACCCATTTTGAGTTGATTGTTTTTCATGATAGGAACTGGGCATTCAGGTCTCATTTTTCTACATTTAGCAATTCCATCTTCCCAGCACTGTTTATTAAGGAGAATGTTCCTGTCTATGTGGACACTCTTGGTGTCATTGTTAAAACCCTTTGGTTGTGAGTCACTGAGTAATTATTTCCAGGTACTCTATTCTATCCTGTGGGTCTAATAATCATCAGAGAGATGCAACTCAAACCCACAATGAGATATGGTATCATGCCGGTAAGAATGACTTCAACCCGAAAGACAAGTGTTGTTAGAACCCTGGGGGAAAAAAAAGGAACTCTCATATTTTGTCATTGGAAACATAAGTTAATGTACTATCACCACAGAAAACTACATAGTGGTCTCTCAAAAATAAAAAAACCATGTGATCCATCGACTACACTCTATATAGTCAGAGTCCAGAGTCCTATTCTGGACTCCATAGGCACCTGCATTTGCATGTACACAAACACGCAGACAGACACTACACATGATTAAAAGTAAAATAAATCTAGTTTTTTTAAAAAAAAATCAATAAAAGTGTAAAGTTGTATCTGGATTGAGAAATTCTGTATCATATAAATCAAAAGAGATGGAAGATATAGAACTTTGAATGTCCTCACAAAAAAAGTAAATATTTTAGAGAATGATTAAGCTAAATATCCTGAATAGAAGATGCTAAACTATGTCTTTCCATTTAGAACACATGTCTTGGGTGTGCATGGAGGTGCATTCCTATAAGCCTAGCATTAGGGAAGTTGAGGCAGGAGATTGAATTCACTCTATTCCTTTATAAGAAGGTTGACTGACATGAAACACACAGTACTGACAGCATAAGCAAGGTAAGTCATTTACTCTCTTAGTTGATACCATGCTGAATTTCACACATGGCCGAGTGACTTGTCAGTGGGAAGGCAATTTAAGTAGGCCAAAACAGAAGCAACATTAACTAACTAGAAGGTTACTGTAGTAATTAAGAAGCAAAATGAAAATATCCTAGGCCAGAGAGTAGAGTTGGGTCTGAAGAAGATGAGCATATTTGGTAATATTTGGGAAGAAGTTGAATTGGCAGGGTTTGACACTTGGTTGGTTGTGAGAGATAATAGGCAAGGATCGGAGACTCAGTGGTTGATTAAGATATTAGCTAAATACCTGTATCAATCCTAACATTCTTGACAATCAGGGAAAATTGTATGTGGAGCAAAATGTAGTCCTGGTAGTCTTTACAGTTTTGTTTCAAGTGCCTCACTCTGCAATTGCATTTGAAGCAAAGCATGAAAACTATCTTGCCCATGTTTGCCTCTAGTTACTTCCCACCTACTCCCTCACCTCCCACTTTGAGTCTAACCCATCACAGTAGGGTTGTAGTATGCAGAAACAATCAAGGTCATCAATGCTGTGGGCATACCCCAGGGTCTGTGGGTTTTGCAGCCGAAAGCCATTTATTATTGGCCCCACCAGTCCTGAAAAGAACACTTTTCTTTTATGAATTCTCCTTTTGTTCTTTTTTGATCATAGTCACTTAAAGCATCAAAGGATTAAAACCTGCAGCTTGAAGTCATTATATGGGCAAAACTCCTCCAATGTGTGTGTGTGGTCAGGAAGGACTCAGTAGTGCTGGATGCCACAATTGGAATATGGTTATCATATTCAAAGTCTAGTTGTCTGTTGCCCTCTCCAGAATGGAAGGGGTCATATTGAGAGAACACACTGTGCAGACACAGCCCATACAGAGCTCTGACACAGACTGACTCTTGAAGTGTCTCAGGAGACAGAAGACGCAGGTGAAGAAGAAAACAGAGAAGGAATGGCAGGTAAGATGGAAGAGTGAGGAACACAAGGCCAAATGCCTCAGAAATCCCTGTTGGGCCCTGAAAGCCCCCAATATTCTTGGACAGCCATAGGTTCTCAGCCCATGTGGGGAGGCTAAAGAAGGCTACTCCGCTGGCAACAAAGAATGGTGGCAGCAAGAAGATGCCAACAACACTTGGTAAGGTTTCTGGTACCACAGGAAGCAAATCTTTCCTTTCTCAGATTTCTTTGTATCTGAGAGGCACCTGGAAGGTTCTGCCCACATTCATAATGTTCAGGGTTGGGGGCAGGGGGAGTCTTCCCACTTTAATTAGCCCTCACAGATGTAGCCAATGCCTGCCTGTTCATAGACCAGCAGTTCACAGAGAGAAACTGAGTAGGAAATCGAGCTCAGAGTTCCTGATGAGGGAAGAGAGTTAGCCCATGCCTACCAATGTGGAGGTAAGACTGGAAAGGCTGAAGTGGCCATTATTACCATGTCATCCTCTTTAAATCAGCAAAGAGGCTGATAGATAGATAGATAGATACATACATACATACATAGATACATACACACATACATACATACATACATACATACATGTTGTAGGAGAACGAAAGGGATGGGAGAGAATGACCCACATCCTGCCAGAGGTCTGGTATTCTGGGAGCAGCGGACGTGGGTGTCTGTCCGTGCCCTCCACTCCACCAGGTTGGCATCTGGATACCAGTCCTCGGGGAGCAGAGAGAACAGCTGCGGGGATCCCTGGGCCTCACAGAGGCCAATGACACAGGTTCTAGCCCCTGGGCATCAAAGGCAATGCTGGACACCATGGAAGAGCTGAGAACGAAGGGGAAAAGAGGGCAGAGGCAGGGGAAGCAGCCGCCAGGTGGTTCAAGCCTGAGGGGGGCGCGTGGGAATTCTCGGGTCTCGACGCTGCAAATGCTGGGCCAACACAGTGCATTTAGTTGCAAGGAGCCAATGCATGGTTGTAAGATGTTTTATTATAGAAAGGAGAGAGAGAGAGAAAAGATAGGAAAGTAGAGGCCAGCAATGGCCATGTGGAAAGAGGGGGAAGGGAGAGTTAAGACAAGAGTAAAAGGTTAAGAGAGAAGAAAGACAGAGATAAAGAGAGAAGGGGAGGGGCAAACTGCCCCTTATATGGTGGGCTGGGCTACCTGTCTGTGGGGTGGGACATACCTGGCTTTGGTCAGATGACTGTGAGGGTGGAATCCAGCCAGAATGCTGGGAGCTTGGGCATCATGTAGCCACAGAAAAATGGAGTGTGGGCTCATGGTGCCAACCATTTATGTTTGGGAACGTGTCTCTACTGTTCCATCTCTTGTGGAATCTTCCATTGGGTCTCCAGAAGTTAAGACTCACTCAACCAAAACACAGACTGCTTTTCATGGCCCAACACATACATATATACATACATACATACACACATGGAAAATTAGATGGTATAGATATATAGATATAGATATAATTTAATGTCTTCTCCCCTCAAAAACGTCATCCCAGACAGTTTCCCCCAAGCTCCTTGTGGCTTGAAGTCTTCAGGAAGCATGAAGGACATACCAATGGATTCCCACAACCCCAGATAAAACAGTGTTAGCCATGACTTCTCTGAGGGAGAGCAACAGGAACGCTCTGTTCATGGAGGCACATCTACCTGGAGCACGGAGGGAGGAAGAGGTTGATCTTGGGAAGGACTCTTCTCAATCCTCACAAAGCCTTTCAGCACATATAGTGTCATATCTTGTATTTATGTTTGTGTCTCACATTTACATGTCTGCTTCTTCCAACAGGCCCTGACCTTTCTGTGGCTATGAATCAAGGTTTTATTGTCTTTTTAACCTAATAAAATTTCTCCAGATAACAAGTAACTAGCATTTATTAAACGTTTACTCTGGGCCACAAAGGCTGATATTTTATTTTAGGTTTGGGAACACAGTTGTTACTTCATGATGTAGATACTGCTCTAAAGCCCAAATGGCAGAGCAGATATCCGAAGATGCCCCTAGAGCTAGCTGGAGTTTTTATTTTTTTTTCCGAGTCTCTCTGCCCAATGCCAGATGTGGTATCCAACAGCTGTGCCATCTGGTCTACTTGTTAAGGGTGGATAATTTGGAGAGCTGCTACAAAAAAAGAGCAGTTTCCACAATTCTTTGTTATTCTAGAAGACAGAATAGGACCAGTGGGTAGATGTAAAAGAAAAGCAACTTTAAATGTCACACATAAAGTTTAGTCATAATGGTTCCTTATGTGCTCAATGTATGTGTGCATGTGTGTGCGCGTGTGTGTGTGTGTGTGTGTGAGAGAGAGAGAGAGAGAGAGAGAAAGAGAGAGACAGAGACAGAGAGAGACAGAGAGAAAGAGAGAGAGAGAGGTATATGTGCCATGTGTGTGAACATAGACACATACTTGCTACAACACTCATGTGAAAGTCAGAAGGTAACCTTGGGTGTTGGTTTCCTTGTTTGAATCTGGGTCTTGCTGCTATGTCTGTCCTGTTTACAGCAGACTAGCTGGCCTACAAGCTTTTGAAGATTTCCCCCAGTCTCTGCTTCCCATCATCCTATAGGAGCACTGGGACTACAGATACTCCCCATTACTCATCTGGCTTTTATATGAGTTTGAGGATTTGAACTTGGGTCCTTGTGCTTGTCCAGGTAACATTTATACACACCACACATCTCCCCAGATCTCTTTACTTACTTGTAATCATTGGACCCTCAATTCTCTCAATGGTTCTAGTGTTCCAACATGTCTTTCTATTTGTCTCTAACCTCCACATACACTTTGGTCAGAATTTGTTTTCTAGATATGGTCGACCCAGCCCAGGGAGCCTGGGAGATTTCCTTCTCTCTGTTTACCAGTACAACAGGTCAGAGACACTGATAGGTTAATCAGCAATGTGACACATGTTACTTAAGGCATAATAGCAAGACAGGAAGAACATTCTCACAATGTGCTCTCTTATTTACCAAACACATCTGACATTCCTCAGATTTACGCTATAGTCACATAGTATGTATATAACACACTCTCCCCAGAAACTACACCAAAGAAAGTAACTGTACTAACTAACGCTTGCTTTTGGCCTTCTCATCTCCTAGGCATGTCAGTTAAAATGGTGAAGAATTTCATCTGACCTTTTAAATCCAAATGACCTTTAAATCCAGAATGTCGATAGGAGCCTGGATGTGTGTTTATTCTGAGAGCTTTCCAGTGGAACTTATAATGCAGATTGCTAATGAGCACAATAAAAACAGGAGCCATATAGGTGAGAGGAATGTTCCAAATCATAATTGCTGTTGCAGTTGCTCATTTATTTTGCATTTTCCCCATATAGTGTTTAATTAAAGTAGCCTCCGTTATTAGGGAAGAAAAATGCACTAATTATACAATCACCCAAACAATTTAGTCAAATATGGCAGCCCAAGGATCTCGTATTAATGAAAATGCTTGGCAGCTGTGGAGTCTCTTGGGCCTCTGTGGGTTTTGAGGCTCAGGAGGAATTGCTCTCAGAGAAGCCAAAGTCTACCATTGCCATCTTTGGTTTTCCTTCCATGCCCTTGTCTTCCTCCATCTCAGTGAAGATTTTCCAGCACTCTTAGTGGGTTGAATTTTCTCAATTCTGCAACTTGCAAATGCATATCTGGCCTTTACTTAGCTCAGTTGATAGCTTGGGATGTTGCTAGAAGGATGAAATCTGCTCAGGCCCACACAGGACAGGCTGGAGGGCAGACAGGGAGGGCTGGCCACAAGCCTGGGCTTGGCCAGTGCTGGAAATGGGTAGAAGTCTACAAGACCCACCTGCTTTGAGCATCCACTTCCCAGAGACATTGGAGCACCTAATGCCTTAAAATAAACTGACCCGTATGCCAGTGTTTGTCTTGGCCATTTCCAATTTATTTTATAATGTTTAATTCTACCAAGTGTGTTCAAATGATTTCTTGAGATAGTTGGTTTAAGGGAAAGAAAAACTAACAGTAAAGATGCCTATGGATTTGCTCTGGGGGTCCCATCTTTGTAACATTTCTTGCCTTCACATGGAGGCAAGACTAACTTTCCAGGATGCTTTATCAGGAACTGACTATCAGGAGTTGCTCAGTTTCATTAAATGAAGTTCAAGACTTCAATGAAGCTAAAGCTAGAGCATTAGTCACATCAAGCCTGATGCACGGCCCTTGAAGGATTGATTTCCTAAGAGAGTATTGTTGACCTCCTGTATGTCTCTAGGATTCCCACAAGCATGCAGGGATCTTGAGGAAAGGGATTGGTGACAGAGCATGATGGAGCCCCTGCCATCTCTCCCTGTGAAGTGTCAACCACAATGCAGCTCAGACTGAGGCAGTGTTGACTTCTGTCATGAGTGTAGAGAGTTGATAGGCAAGCAACTGATGATGTTTTGCTTGCCTAATGGGCTGAACAGGTTTATCCATGGCCCACAACCTGCCTACAGAGTCCAACTGGGGGTTCAGCAAGACCAACTCACACAGAGCACGCACATGCTTTAGCAGTACTGGGCCTTGAGTCTTCATTCTTCTCAGTCAGAGGCTTAGCTTTGAAGTGGGAATTCCAATGAAGGAGACAAACGATGAGTTTGTAAACACCAGGGTGGAAAGCCATGCCCTACTCTGAATCCAGAGGGAAAAGGGGTCCCTGGCTACCACCCTGGTTATACACCATATGTAAACCTGAGCACCGCAACATCAGCTGAGAGACATGCAAGCACCCAGGCAGCTCAGCTCCTCTTACAGAAAGAGGGAGAAATTATGAGAAGCACAGAGAGCCCAGAATTCTAGGATCTGTCAGGAAAACAAAAACAAAAACAGAGCCATGTATTTACCATGGGATATGAAGACTTGGGAGTTGGGGGCTGGTCAGGATCAGACGGAGCATGTAGGTCCCTGGACCATGGAGGTCAGTAGGTTCTCAGCCACCATTCTCCTGGTTCTGAGTGACTTGCCCCTGGGCAGGCACCAGAAGAGTTGGGCAGGATAGTACTGGCTTTCCATATCTTACTCCTAGCTAGTCAGGTAACTATAAAGCAAGACACTGGGAAGACACAGTTAGTTCACTGATGTCCCTTTGGGAGTGAAATACTGACTTGACCACACATGTAGGACTATCCATACTCTACCTGTGGCTGCCCAGCAAATGCTGTAGCTGAGTGTCCCTGGTGGCTCTGAGGACAACGCTTAGAGTCAACTGTCATTAGGATACCTTGCCATAGAAAGATGAAACCATTTAGGGCTATACTGAACCCTGATGGGGACATTCTAGACCAGCTGAGGTTGCTATGGTAGCAGGAAGGATGGAGCGCTGCAGGGTGAGGGTGTGAACTTGTGTGTCCGAGGACCGTAGCATGTAGGCAAGTGTCGGCATCACCGGAAAGACTATGGCCAAGACCCACATCTGCTCTAACTGTGGCTGGCTGTGAAACTAATTACTTAGACCTTAAGTCATAGCATTGTTCATGTGGAAAAATTATGAAAATATTGACTCAGACTTCATACAGAAATGCAAGACTTACCTGCAAGTCCGTCAATAGTTTGTTAAAATGATTATACAGAGAAGCTATTTTTTATTGGATATTTTATGTATTTACATTTCAAATGTTATCCCCTTTCCCGGTTTCCCCTCCAGAACCCCTATCCCATCCCCCTTCTTTTCTGAGGATACTCCCCTCCCACCCACCCCCTCCCATCTCACCGCCTGGCATTCCCCTACACTGGGGAATTGAGCCTTCACAGGACCAAAAGGCCTCTCTTCTTATTGATGCCTAACAAGGTCATCCTCTGCTACATCTGCAGCTGGAGCAATGGTATTCTTTGTATACTATTTGTGTATTCTCCGTGTGTATTCTTTGGTTGGTGGTTTAGTCCCTGGGAGCTCTGGGAGGCAGGGGGTCAAGGATAGAGCAGAGAGTGGAACTATATGCCCAGTCAAACTGAGAGTTTCTTAAGAACTCAGCCCTGTTCGATACCCAGAATACAAGCAGAGCTGTTGGTGACAGAACACAACTATTACATCATGTCCTAACCATAAAAGTCTATTTTTTTCAAATGTGCCATTTCAAAAATATCCTACAGGAGCATGATGTACAGTAAAGCAAGTAGTTTTTGGTGAATTGTGTCCTGGAACACATCTCAGGGTAGAATGCTTGAAGAGAAAGAATGTAAAGTCCCATTTAAAAACAGCTTTTGGAAAAACTACATCTCAGATGCACTTTTCCTGTTGAAACAACTGCAGTCATGCAAATGCTTTATCCCTTTGTAATGAACAAATAGAGCCTTAAAAATCCCATTAAAATAGCTAATCATACTTAAACTCCATATTTCAATATGGCTGTGTCATGTAGGCAATGTTAATCAGAAGAGTAAGTGAGCATCAAATACTGGGACTGAAATCTATTGTCCTAAGAGTCTGGCATTTCAGTTCCAATGAGCCATCTGCTCCCGCCTTCTCAAAGATTGGAAGCTGAGCTCTGCCATTCCACCATTCATCTCTAACCTCTCCTTCCATTCTCAACAGCCTTGAATACGTATGGTTTTGAACTGACAGTCACCAATCAGCTACACATTTGCAGCAATAATTAAACTTGGGAAAGTTTGGAGATGGCATTCAGACTACCAAGAAGGTTTAGGAACCTGCATACCTAGAGCTACACACACTCTTCTCCCAACTTTCCTTGAATAGTTGGCTTCTCACTTAAACACAACCTGGAACTAGAAGTAAGCCCATATAGTGCATGCCAGTTTTAGGTGTCTATAAGGGCAGTAAGGCACAGGGTGCCCACGGAATGGCATTTAAAGGAAATGCCTCTATTTAGCATTTAAAGGAAATGCCTCTATTTAGCATCTTATATATATGCATGACTGAACATATAGGCGTATACATGTGTGTACATATTTTTATATACAATTTAAATTTTGAACTGTATAAGCCATGCCTGCACAGAAGGCCTGACTTTCCATCTGTCAATCAAAACAAAAGGCAATGCTACCATGCCCCTAGCGACCAACTCCTACACTTGTGAGGCTCAGCACTGCAGAGGAAGGTGGGCTCTTGCAGGCTCTCACTCCAGCATACCACTCCATTACAACACATCTACCTTTACCTTCTCTGAGTAAAGCCCCTTTTAATTTTGTTATGTGTGTAAATCTCCTCAACTCTATGAACAGCATGACAAGAACCTGATATTCAACAGGTCCAGACAATTACCAAATGTCTGTAAAGTCTAGACATGGCAACTCTTATAAAGGAAAATACTTCATTGGGGCTGGCTTAAAGTTTCGAGGTTCATTCCATTCACAGAGAGGCAGGAAACATGGCAGCCAACAGGCAGACATGTGCTGGAGAAGAAGTTGAGACTTCTACATCTTGATCGGCATCCTGACTACATCTTGATCACAGACAACAGCCAGAAAACTGACCTGAGCTTTTGAGACCTCAAAGCCCATGCCGACAGTGACATACTTCCTCCAGCAAGGCCACACCCACTCCAACAATGCCACACTCCCTAATAATGCCACTCCCTATGGGCCAAGTATTCAGATACATGAGTCTATGGGAACTGTACCTATTCAAATCATGACATGGGGTATAAAACATGAAAAAAGATTCCAAATCTAACCTTACTGCAGAAGACCTCTCTAACCCAGCTTAGCATCATGACTAAGGAATGAAGACAAGAGATCAGCTGGTAGAGTGACTAACATGCACAAGGCCCTTGATTCACATCACATACTTGACATCACATAAACAAGGAACCTAGAGGAGGGAGAATCATCAGTTCAAGACCATCCTCATCAACATAGAGAGTTTAAGGCCATCCTGGGTCATATGGAAAGCTAAAGAGAGTAGGGGGTCTTGGATGAAGGGAGTGGGAAGAGGGATTGGCAATTAACTGAGTCTGCCCTTCCATAGTCAACCACAGCTCTCTCTCACATAAGCTTAAAAATCTGTCTAAAGAGTCTTAAAGGCCAAAAGTTCCAGGTCAGGCTAATCTCTTTGAATCTCCTTTTGGATGTAGACCTTTCTCCTCACTGTGACTTCAAGTGGCAGTTCCTGTATATGTATGTCTGGGTCTACTGTCTCATCTCATAAAGACAGCCACATTATATCAATACTGTACACTTACACACACACACAAACACATGCACGTGCACATGCATACATGCATGCACACAAGATAGTGGGGCATCTCACTCCACCACTTTCATGCTCCAGTTCCACACCCATGTACACACAATCAGCATAAAGTATACTCAGTGGGTTTGACCCTCTCTGCTCTTGGGGATCATTGTCTAATGATGACAGTCCATGAGGGCAATGGGAGCAGAGACGTTGATGGGGCAGGGAGGGAGGGTTCAGAAAGCCCTGTTGAGTACATAGACTCAAGAAGACCAGCTGCAGAGAGGCAGATCAACTTTACCAAGGTGATTCAAGGCTTATATAATCTGGAGGACTGGGGATAGGAAGATCCAGGATGGGCCAAGGTCATTGGCTGAGGACTTAGGGTACCCAAATGCCTCATTAGCATGAGAAGCATTTCTGGAATCTCAGGTGCTTGGTGAATAGGTTCTTATCAGGAGAAAGGAAATTGAATCTGTAATTTAACTAGGGATATGTAACTTTATGCATGTAGAGGTGGGGCTGGGGGTTGGACTTCCCAAGGCAAGGTCAGAGAAGGAGAAGCCCTGCCAATAAAGGGAGTTGTCTATTAGCTCTGAGCTCCTGAAGGCCATACGGATAATGGTAACCTTCAACCTTAAAGAGCAGAGATTTCACACAAGTGAGTCTTAAATTTTGCAGAAGAAGGTGGGAAGAGGAATACATGAAGTTGGAAGGGAAAGATGAGAGACTAAAGGAGAACTTGAAGTGATTGGTGGGGGTTGGGCATATCAGATCCAGACACATTATATGCATGTATTAATAGTATATAAAATATTTAATAAGAATATTTTAAATATAAAAAATGGCTTCTGGGCCAAGGAATGAACTCTCCTCCAGGTAAAGAGTTTTTTTAAAAGTTAAGATACTTAATATTAGAAAGACTATACATGTTCTCACACCACACACATACACACAGACATAACACACACTGAACTTCACACACCTTGTACATTAACATAGTACATCACAGATACAACTATCAAAGAATTGACATTTTAAATACATGCCCACACACTCTTGGGTACTGCAGGGCTTAAAGAAAGGATGATCGTCCAGCATTAAACAAAGCCAGGCATGAGCTGGTCTTTTAGTGTTACTACCTATAAGGAACGCCACTTCCATAATTTCTGAGACGGGATTTTTATCCCCATCATTTTGGATATAAAGGTGAAGAGTGTCCTTAAAAGAATGGTTTGGATTTCTTTCCCAGTCAGAGAAGAAGAGCCTGCATGCTTGCCCTGAGTCCTTTCATATTTAGACTACCTGACCCTCTAAGGCAGGTGAACAACCTGATTTAAACATGAAAGATGAGAACACTTAGCTCCTATGCCAAGTAAGAGCTGTGACCACCGGATAGCACCTCCTCCCACCACTGTCCTGGAGACTCTGACTCAAGAGTGAACCCCAACAGCTCAAGACCTGTGCGTCCACAACAAACACACATGACAAACACAACACATACGTGTCACCTCTTACACATGCCATTTATATTATGAAATTTTGAACTGTTGACTAAAATATGCCTTTTCAGTTAATGTAGCTATTTAAATTACAGTTTTGGTAGCATTAGTTTCAGGGCCAAGGATGAAAACCATCACAAGCAACATAGGTGCAAAACTCAACAATGACAGTAAGTGAAGTTTACTGAGCAATTACTTGGGAATCAAAGGTGCTTCATAAACAGTGCCCTAGTGTGAGTACCTAGTGCAGAGAGAAGGACTTGATATCTTTCTCTGTGGTAAAAGAGTATGGAATCCACACCTACCAGGCGGCTCACTTGCTATCCCCAGCGCATGACCACCTGCCTCAGATTGAACCCCTCTTATCAGAAAACAACAGGCTTGACAGGGGTGGTCATGTGAATGGTGCCTCTCTCTCTTCTACTCTCCCTCCTATCCTCTCACTCTTTATTTCCATAGAAGGATTGGGTGTGTACCCACTGAATACTTTGCTTAAAAAAAATGTATTAGTTGGTGTTGTAGATGTTGTGTTTATTTCCTAGAGCACATTGTGCAACAAGCTGCCTTTGTCTATGCTTATATGCAATGAGCTCACCTTCAGGAACCGCAGAAGTTCTGCCAAAGTAGGTGACCACTCGGTACCTATGTAGTATACTCTGTACCCATTCTGATTCCTCACTACAGAACCTAGAAAGTGAGCCACACAGGTCCCATCAGTGTGGAGACTTCTGTGGAGGGAAGCAGAAGGCTTCCTCTGATATGCAGTCAGCCAGATCGCCAGCACATTAAATTTCAGTCTGAGCTTGTTGAACTGAAGTATGTCAGAGGCAAATGGAAGCCATGTGTTACTATTCCTGCCAATGGAAAGCCCACTGTTTATATTAGTCCCTGCCTACTGAAGCAGCAGAACAGTGCCATCTAGAACAGTGATCACAGTGCCCAGGGCCATGTTCCCCTGTAGGAAAGGCCCACACCTACAGAGCAGCTGAAGGGGCTAACATTTCTCAATGATCACTCCCTAAGACTGATCCATCCCTGCATATTCTAAACCCAGGAGTGGAGAGAGCCTGGCATATGAAGGAAGCCACCAGCTATCTGCTTTACAGTTTGAGATGGTGACACTGAGCCTGTGTCCTTCCTATACGTCCTACGTTTGGCATGCAGTCCTCAATATCATTTCCCAGGTGTCCCATGTAACATGATTCTTTCACTGTCAGGAGAGGTTACACTGTCTCTCCAGATCTGCTCCAGGAACCAAGAAAGATCTGCAGTGCATGCCAGGATGTAAGGAGCTCCTGAAGCCAAACTCTAGAAAGTTCCATTAACCTGCTGACCCTATTGGGAGTGATTCTGGAACAGTCCAGGTCACACAGAGAAACCACTGTAGATCTAGAATCCCATTGCAAGTTGGAAAATGCAAGTCATATCCTTTTAGTAACCTATGACAACAACTGGCTTTTTATATTTACAGCTACAAACTAATAGAACCAATAAATTTTAATTTTGTATTTTGGAACATGTTATCTTTCTGGACCCATAAGCAAAAAATCTGAATTAAAATGAAAATATCAGACAGAATTGGTCAATTTACTTGGTATTGGAATGATTCCAATGAGAGAAATATGGTTCCCTACTTACATGGACTTCTTGATTGTGTTGAATAATATTTTGTTTGAGAAGGAACAAATGTGTAAGATGATATGCACAGTTAAGAAGGTTCATTCATTCATTCATTCATTCATTCATGTGTATGGGTGTTTTGCTTGCATATGTCAGTGTGATCCACCATATGGGTACTAGAAATCAAACCCAGGTCCTTTGGATGAGAGTTTTTAACAGAAAATTATTTTAAATGATGCCAGGTTTGCTCTCTGAAATAGCAATCTGCACAAAGACAACACCCCAATTTTCACTGACTGGCATAGTAACACTTATGAGAAGAAAATATTGCTGCATTGTGTGGTGGTTTTATTTTTGTTCCGAACTGTGGGTATTAATCAAGGAATGGATGTCATATGGATATCAGTTTTAGGAAACAAATTTCTGCTGAGATGTTGGAATGCACCTGAAACCCCTGGGGAAATAAGTTGGTGGTGCGCTCTGGAAGTTAATTTGAAATAGATACTGATTTTGTTTGTCTGTCCATTTTTATATTCTGTACTTGATGCTGAATATGGTTGTATTCCCCTAGGCTTCTAGTGCCATGACTCATCCCATCTGCACTGGACTATCCAGAGAATGAGTTGCAATTATGGTGCGTGGCTAGAGCCTACTTGGCTTGTTTTGTGTGTTTCATTTGTCCAATTATTTATGTAATCAAAATTTATCTTCCTGAATTCTCACTGCAGAGCTCGGGGAAGACACTTCATAAATAAGTCAAGAAAAAGAACAGGTCATCTCATGAACCATTTACATAATTCCCTGTGAATTCTCATTCTCAAATCCCATTTTGATGAAGCTGCTCATGGAGGTCTGAAAAGGGCACGCGTTTTTATTTGAATGAGACATATTACAAACATGCGTCCTTCTTATTTAGAACTATACTGTACTCCATTTGAATTGTTCTTTTAGGCTTATGCATAAGGTACCACTGTCACCATAACAAGCTGCTCACCTACACAGAGACAAATGTACAATCAGACACATGCATACTCCACCCAAGAGAACAGCCTCTCACCTGCACAGAGACAAATGGACAATCGGACACATGCATACTCCCCCCAGGAGAAGAGACTCTCACCTACGCAGAGACAAATGTACAATTAGACACATGCATACTCTCACCTACGCAGAGACAAACGGACACATGCATACTCCACCCAAGAAGACAGAGAGCTTTCTAGTCCCTACAGAACTAAGGAATGTTGGAACATCATCTCAGGAATTGGAAAATAACATTGGTTGTCTCTACCATCAAAGTCACCTGCCCATATCACTGTGGGAGCCGCATTACTACAAGACTCCCTTGGAGCACTCGCCTACAGACAGTTTTTAAAGAGTTCACATGGAACTTTAAAGCAACGAATACTTAGTCTTGTTTACGTCCACCACATTTTGCTGCCTGGCAGGTCCTGTGATCTCATTTCAGTAGCCTGATGAAGAGCCAACTAGGTGATGCTTTGGACCCTGGCTCCTTGGCTCCTGGTTGAAGAAGGTGAAGCAGAACTGTAAGATTTTGGCTCTAGTGGAATCTGTTTTCTTACTCTGTAAATGGAAAGCTTTGTAGGTTGTTCTAAGATAAAGAAATACAGTCAAAGGGATTTTGCTTCTGTCGTGTGAACAAGAAGTTCCAAGGAACCTCGGGCTCATGTGACACTGGATACGAATCTCTACTCATCCATAGAGTAGAGTACAAGGCAGTCAGCAGCCGCAGGTACCTACCCTAGACTTCCTTCTGGACTCAGGAGATTCAGAAAAGCAGAGAGCAACATGGACATCAAGGAAATCAGAAACCTGTTTTCCAGACCCCAAGGGTCTGCCAAGGGGCTCCTATGAGATGCATGCTTGGCCTGGAGTGGGGCCAGCCCCAGGGCATGCATGTTCCCACACAACCACTTATACTTAGCCATTGTAGACAGCAGGGGTAAGGCAATCTGTACTTTCAGATAGGCTCTGAGCTCTCTGAACTTAGATCCCAGCCTCACCTGCCTTCTGGGACCCTGAAGGTCTGATGCTCTGAAAACCACATAGAAATAGCTTCTCATGAAATTCTTAGATCAATAGAGGTATTGTAACAAACAGTATTGACAAAGGGTCTACCATATCTGATGACAGTTTATTTATTTAAACTCTTTTAAACAATATATTTTTAAATCTCTACAGCCTTTTCTCTCCTTTTTTCCTTTCCTTACCTTTGCCCCAGTTTGTTTTGAAGAGTAGGAACACAGCGCTGTATCTTTAATATTGATGGGATTTTGTTTAGTGGTCTGGGAGGCGAGCTGGGGAAGAAGACTGGATTCACCACAAGCCAGTGGATCACCTTTGTATATTGTCCTAAATTATAATAGTAGATGATTTCAATACTCTGCTAACATCAAGGGAGAAGTTCAAAAGAAATATTAGTAAATTCCAAGGTTGAAATGAATGTAAGATATTTTACTATAGAATACTTTTCCCAGCTATGAATTACATATTCTTATCAACAGCCTATCAAATAATCTTTCAAAGAGATCTTATTTTAGGCCATAAAACAAATATTAACAATAAAAAAAGTTGAAATAATTTTTCACATGTAGCAAATTATTACAAAATGAAAATAGAAATCACAATAAAATTTACCATAGAACATGTATAGGCACACGGAGTTGGAAGAATGTACTTCTTTTAGAGTGTGTGTGTGTGTGTGTGTGCATTAATAGTATTGAGCATTAATAGTGTATGGGGGGGGGGGTATACATATATGTAGAAGCCTGAAGTTTATGCTACATATATTTTTTCTCAATCATTCTCCACCTTAATTTATTTGAGACAGGGACTTTCAATGAACCTGAAACTCATCAATTCAGTTAGACTTACTGGCCAGTAAGCTTCAGGGGCCCACCATTTTCCCCAGGCCCCTACGTTCGAAAGGCTGAGGTATTTTGTGGTCCAAACCTGGGCCTTGATGAAATCAGATTATATACATGTATTGTTTGTTACAATACCTGTTTTGATTCAAGAATTTAAGAAATAGCATGTGTATAGACCTCCTAATTTCACTAAGGGTTTGGACCACAGTATTTGGACCACAAAGTATAAAATCTGAAAGAAATAAATCTATTTTTATATATAAAATCATTAAAATAGAATCAACAGGGCGTTTTTGAAATCCTGCATATATTTATGCCTAAGAGAAATTATTGAAGTAGCAGTAAAGACTCTCCAAACATCATAAAGCCCAGGACCACACAGAACAGCCGCCTGTTTTCAGACTTGACCTCCTCAAGCTCTTCTGTCACATGGAAATTGAAAGAACACATCCAAGCACATTCAATAAAGCCAGTGTTTCCCAGACACAAATATCAAATAAGAACACAAAGAAAAAAAGAGTACTGTAAATGAATTTCTTTGATGATCAGAGGCACAAAACTCCTCAGGGAAAGATTGACAAGCTGTGTTCAGCAAAACACATAGAAAGATACGGCGTGATGGAGCTGAGGACTGAATTCAGGACCTTCACATAGTAGGTGAGTGATATGCCATTAAACTACAGCTGCTGCCTCACTTCCTATCTACCTATGTACCCATCCAGCCTTCATCCATCTGCCCGTCTGTCCATCTATCCACCCATCTGTCCACCTACCCACCCACCCATCTATCTATCTGTCTATATCATGGGGTCTTGCTATGTAGTCCAGGCTGACCTTAACTTCCTACCCTCATGCCTTAGTCTCCCAAGTAGTGAATGCTTATTGATCCTCAGTGAAGAGGCCCCTTGAATAAAAAAAAAAAAAAAAGTATCTGCTTATGCATGCTGACTAAGTAGGGTAAGCTGTGTGCACACGGGGTTCCTTAATGCATATTCATTTCTGATTAAAATCTCAGCAAGGAATAGGAACAGCCAATCAGAAGCCATCAATATCAACGTGCAGGTTTGTAAGGTCTATTAAAAGCCATAGACTTGGTATATGGGCACTCGGCCCCAGCAGAGGATCTGGCTGGCCATGGCTGTCTGTGGTCAAGGTAGAGTAGGACTTGAGAGGCTGTAGCTAGTCCATGCTGCCCATCATCTGACCTGAGGACAGAGCCCTGGATCCCTGCCTTCATGAGCAACCACAGGTGGTTTTTTTTTTATTATTTTAATCATTTTTGTTCCTATTAATCTTGTTTTTTAACCAATTAAGCTTTGGTTCTTCATTCCAAAGATTCTCATTAGAAGTAATGGTCTAGCCTGCTGGAACTTAATGTTGTTTTCTTTATTAAAATGCTTATTTTTAATGCCTTTGTGACAGCGTGACAGGGAGAGGAAATGGCTCCCATCAGATGTAGGCGATTTGTTGCCTTGCCCCTGTGATTGTGGGTGTTAATATATACATTTTTTTTTTTTTTATGGAATGACATGTTTCTACACTCCACAAACTGGGACACATTACTGTATCTTAGGAGAGATAGCGAGCCATAGACTAGGAGGCAATGTCTGAACCCATTTTTTGAAAACTCAGAGTCCTGCTCAAATGTGAGTGTTTGTAAGAAAGACTAGACCAATGCTCAAATGTGAGTGTTTGTAACTAGACCAAGGCAGCCCACTGTTCCTCCTCCCTGAAGATAAAGGGGACATCGTCCTGGGCAGGAAGGTGTGCTTCTATGGTTTACCATAGATGAGCACAGACCCAGGCATTGTCCTAGACACTGAAGCCACATACTGTGGCTGTTCCACATTTTCAGGTCTAGAATCTTCTTTAGATGGATATTTAGTTGGAGGCACCCATGCTGTCAGAGTCCTAAGTGGAGCTCTTCATATCTATGCATGTCATAAAAGGCCAGGCCTATCATCATCACCTTCCCAGCTCTCAGGACTCCTGGGACAGACTGGACACTAGGGGTTGAGTGTGAACTTTTGGTTTTACAGATGAGGAATGAAAGTCCCAGTCATTTAGTAGCTGGACCCAGGGGCGCTATAGCTCTCTGCTTCTGATCGCCCTCAGGTACAGCAGCCATCCATCTCAGGAAGTCTCTGTGTTGCAGACACTGTGAGCTGGCATAAGTCCAGGCAGAGATTCTTAGGGATATCTCCAGCATGAGCTTTTTAGTGTTGTGACCTACCCACAAGCCTGTGTCCCAGAGTCTCCCTCTGGGCTGTAGGAGTCCCAGAGGAATAACTTCACCCTCACCTAGCCCTAGTCTTTCAAAATGACTCACTAGCTCCTGGGTCCCCATCAGTCAAAAGTCAGATATCACCTGAGAGAGACCAAATAACGGGATTCCTCCCAGAGTGACAGACCCCAGTTTCTCTGGGGTTTAGTAATAAGAGCATAAGAGTTGTGCCACAGTGAAATTGAAGCAATCATGTCTGCTACACAGAACTCATGTTTCCCTTAGTAC
This sequence comes from Mastomys coucha, assembly GCF_008632895.1. NCBI lineage: Eukaryota > Metazoa > Chordata > Mammalia > Rodentia > Muridae > Mastomys > Mastomys coucha. The sequence goes on along the minus strand of NW_022196905.1, from coordinate 158,529,379 downwards.
AGTGACTCGTGAAAAGAAGCAACGCACACCTGGAAATATATCCAAACTGTAGCATTAATCCCAGGCCTTACGAAGCTGAGGCAGGAGAATTGCCTGAGGCCATCCTAGATTGTATATATGCCAGGTCAATGCCAGCCAAAGTTACACTGCGAAACTCTACCTTGCAGATAACAATAAATAAATAAATAAATTGTCTGTGTCTCATTTTCCTGATATAATAAAGCAATTCTTTACCAACCAAAAGATCTGTGTTCACCACTGTTAATAGAAAAACCTAAAAAACATATTATAGAAGTCCAATGAATTAACAACTAGCTATCTAATACCAAATGATCGGCTGGGAAAATGTACAATCAAGTAACATTGTACAGACTATGCGGGTTATACATAGGAGTGATATGTGTATACATACACATACGCATGTAATGACAAGGAAGGGAAAAGAGGCCATGAATTTGAAAGAGAACAAGAAGGTGTGTATTTTGGTGGGGGGGAGGGGCTTGAGGGGAGAAAATAGTAAAGAGAAATGTAATTACATTATAACCTCAAAACTAAGAAGAGAAGAAAGAGAGTTAGGGGAAACTAAAGACAATGCATGAAATACTACTCAACTCAGTGCTTAAACATTAGCAAGCCGCTTTGTTGTGACTTCATTTTATTAAGCACAGGCATTTGTCTTACTTACAATGTAGTATGTGGCTGCTTCAGACAAGCTCTTCTTAATATGACTTTGTTCTTCGGGCTGCTCCCCACAGAGTGGGGCCCTTTCAGAGGTCATGGGAAGACTGAAACTTACTCCCAACACCATGAGGTTAAGTGACCACTAAGGGAGACTACACACTACACAGGGAGGTGACACAAAGCTCTTTAAGACAGTCAGAGAGTCGGGGATGCTGGGGTTCACTTCCCATGAGTGTTTCCCACTCTTAGCACCCAAATATGAAACCTGAATATTTAAAACCTTATATTTACTGCAGCAAGCAGCCCAGGAAAAATTGAGGATTTCCTACTAAGAATTGATGCAGAAATGACCATGGACTCTAAAAGCAAGTCTTTTCAGAGATGGCTTACTGCCTCCTGCCACACACACACACACACACACACACACACACAAACTCACACACACTCACACACACACACTCACACACACACATACACACACATACACACACATACACACACACTCACATACACACATATACACACACACATACACACACCACACACACACACATGCACTCCTAAACATAACAACAAAAATAAATAAAACAAAAAAATCAGATATATAAATGGAGTTTATAATATAGAGCAAGTGAAAGAAAATGTGTAAGTTTTCCTTTAAATGTCTGATGACTTTTAATATCAAAAGCCAGTAATTCAGTTAACAACAATTAATTAGATTGACACAGAAAAAAACGATGGAGTTTCCCTTTGAGAGAGCAAACTGCTTTGAAACACCAACACTACGAGCTACAGCAGAAGGGATCACTAGCTAAAGGAGGGCGTGCCTCCCTCTGCGGAGCGCTACACCGGACTTCTACTTCTGGTGAACTTTACACCCTGTTGAGTGATTTACCAGCTTTGTTCAAGGCACAGAATAAATCTGGTCAATCTCTTGCTCGGCTTAAAAGCACAGCTTTAGGGGGGGTTAACTCACGGAGATAATGCAAAATTCACAAGAACACCCAAAGTGTTACCTGTGGCATGGTTGGTCGCTCGCTAGAAAAGCAAATTGCCACCCCGATTATAGAGGAGGAAGCTGGGGCCAAGCGACTTCCTTAAAAACCACACGGGACCCAGTCCTGGGGTTGAGCTGGAGAGAATTCAGTTCTCTACAGCCAAACCCCTACACCTGGAATTTATTACTTCACCATGATTTGTACAAGGTAACTTGTATAAGGTCAGTAACTCATTGTGACTCACTAGCTCAGTTAGCAATGAACATCTATTCTAACTATAAGAATCAGTATAGTTGTTCTTTAAAGAATTAATAATGGGCCGGGCAATGGTGGCTCACGCCTTTAATCCCAGCACTTGGGAGGCAGAGGCAGGCGGATGTCTGAGTTCGAGGCCAGCCTGGTCTACAGAATGAGTTCCAGGATAGCCAGGGCTATACAGAGAAACCCTGTCTCAAAAAACCAAAAAAAAGAAAAGAAAAAAAAAAGAATTAATAATGGAACTATGAGCCAGGTATCCAACTCCCAAGAACATGGCATGTAAGGCAATGGTAAGGCAATGTCTTAGTTTCTTTACTGTTAGTGTGATAAGACAACTCCAACAAAGGCAAGTTAGGAGAGAGAGTCTGCTTTACTCTCCAGTCCCTTGAAGGGAGCTGGTCACATGACATCCACAATCTGGGAACAGGAAGAGAGGAAGGTGAACAGGCTCCAATCATCTTTTCCATTAAAAATCCAGGACCATCCACTCACGGAATCACCCTACCCATAATTACTATAGCTCTTTCCACATCAATTAATAAAATAAGGATAATCTACCAAGGCATGCCCATCCCCCAGGTCAGAACTGCCACAGTCAGAATACCATTACATTGTGCTCAATGCACCGTTCACTAGTCGCAGCCAAGATATAGGATCAGTTCACAGAACAATGACAAACATGTAACAAATATACACTGTGGGATTTTACTCAGCCACAAAAAAAGAATGGAATGATAACATTTGTGGAAAAATAATGGATCCCCAAATCATTGTGTTAAGCACAATGAGCCAGGCTCGATGTCACAGATTACACCTGAAATATTGCCCAATGGCTCCTGTGTTTCTGAACTCCATCCTCAGCTGGTGGCACTACTTTGAGAGTCATAGAACCTGTGAGGAAATGACTGGGTACACCTGCTCCTGGCCCTGGCCCAAGCTTTCTGAATTTTTGATCCACCAAGAGGTGAGAACTCTACCACAACCCCAGCACTGTGGACTCCCCCACATCTGGGCTTAACACACTACAGCCAGGACCCAACTTCTGCCTAAAAGTGTTGCTGATGGGTAATTAGGAACAGCAGTGAGAAAAATGACAAATGCACTCACCAAGACAAATGTAATGTGTTCTCCTGAATACTCATGCTTAGAATCCAGATTTATATACATGTGGGGTGTGTGTGTGTGTGTGTGTGTGTGTGCTGGCACATGCATTGCCTTTGCAAAGAAAAGAAAACAATACAATAATCACTAAGAATGTTAAGAGGCTGGCAAGATGGTTCAGCAACAATAATAAACAATTTTAAAGGAAATGGAAGGGTTGAGGGAAAAAAAGGAAGAAAGAGAGAGAGCTCATGACACATCTGTCCATCAGCATGAGGAGAAGGCACCACTCAGCCATCTTGCTACCTAACATGATCCCACTCAGTCATCAAGATTACTTAAATACCAGCCAATCAGAGCAGTTTTTGCAAGACAAGTCCAAAGGGCAACTGAACAGTTAAGTAACATGTTAGCCACAAAGTTTCTTGTAGCTGGCCACATTTATGTCTCGAGTAAAGCATACAAGGAGGAGGTGGTGGGTCTGAAGAGTTCCCTCTCCTGTTAGCATGGAAGGCCTTCCGTCAGCCCACTTCTAGAGCCACCGGTTACCTTAAAAATACACCCAAACTCATCCGCGACATTTTACCCAACTTCTCCTTTCCCCGGGCTGGAGACAAAGCAAAACATTTCTTCCTGGTCTATCTAAATAAAGATTAGCTTGAAGTACATTCTTCATTTAGCCTTTCTGCTTCATTGACTACTAATAACTAATTTTTTTTAAAGAAGAAGAAAGGAAAACCCAACCTTGTTTACAAATACTTCTCAATTCCCATCTAGCAATGTGTTTTAATTAATCCCTCCTGCTCCCAGGCTTTCTGCAGCTCAGCTCCATCTCTGGGGACTCCAGATCTGGGCAGCAGGGAACATCCTTCTTATGTTAATCTCGCTTTCAACTAGTTCTCTACCTGCACTGTTTAGATAAATAACTTCAACTTGCAGAGGATGATTAACACAGATCAGAAACAACAAAGGAGGAAAATTACTTCCCACCTACAATGCCGCTTGATGGATGGCGGAACTCCGACACAGTCTGATTTACAGGTGCACACACAGCACTGCCTTAGGATGCAATTGCTGTCATGCTGCGTGCAGGGATCCTGGACCCACAGGAAATTAGTAAGGCATCTGATTTTGAATAGCATCACTTAAGATATTGCCTTTCTAGCTTGGTCCACAGCAGCAGGTGATGGGGGTCGGGTGGGGAGGGGATGATGAACACTACACAGAAAACCTTCATACTCTAACAACTTGTGTCTCTGACCTCAGCTGAGGGCATGCTGACCAACCTGGATGCAGGAACATGGCCTGATCTGAGGGCTGAATCACACACATGCTGCTCCTGGCAAAGCTTGCTGGATTTTGCTTCTGCCTAACCACAACATATTGTGAATAGCCACTGTGAAAATTAATAGGAATTATATTCCTTTCCTCTTCTGATGCTTCAGACAGACCAAACCATAGTTAGCCGAAGCTGTGCCCAGCCTGCTTGAGCTGCAGCCTAGGGTTGGAAACAGACTACGCCCTGTGACCTGACAGCCTGCCTTTGTCTTCTCTCTCCTCTTTCTCTGTCTCTCTCCTCTTTCTCTCTCTGTCTCTCTGTCTCTCTCTGCCTCTCTCTGTCTGAATCTCTGTCTGAATCTCTGTCTCTGTCTCTGCCTCTCTGTCTCTCTCTCTCCCTTTCTCTCTCTCTCCCTTTCTCTCTCTCTCTCTCTCTCTCTCTCTCTCTCTCTCTCTCTCTCTCTCTCTCTCTCTCTCTCTCTCTCTCTCCTAGACACTGCACGCAGCCCAGGGAAAAGCCTTCTTAAAAACCTGTATTCATCTTCCTCCTACCCTGAGCTTCTGTGGCACCAGCATATCCAAGGAAGGAGAGAGCCAGGCAGTGGTGGCACACACCTTTAATCCCAGCACTTAGGAGGCAGAGGCAGGCAGGTTTCTGAGTCCGAGGCCAGCCTGGCCTACAGAGTGAGTTCCAGGACAGCCCGAGCTGTACAGAGAAATTAAAAAAAAAAAAAAAAATGGAGTGAGCGAGTCATGGGTTTGGAGCCCACTGCTTGTCAGCGGACCCTCTTAATGACAGCTAAATTGTTCTGTCAGTTTGGGAACCACGAAAAACACGTGTCCATTTCCTGAGTGCTTCTTCATGCTTTTCCTTAGCCCAATTGCCTGAATGCTCAAGTCTGTGAGAGCAAGGATTATGCTCACTGCTCTGTCCTTAGGACAATTAGTAAAATGCTTACCAAGAGGAGACAGCGCTGCCCTTCAAAAACTTATTTTCAAAAGGCATCCTAAACATTCAAACAAGCAAGAGCAGCCACTGTGGAAATTAGTATAGTGTTACCTCAAAAAGAATAAAATAGAGCTACCATATCACCCAGCTACATACCTCTTCTTTGTATGTACCCGAAAGATTCTAATCAGAATACACCACAGAGATACTTGCACATCCATGTTTATCAATGTATTATTATCAGTAGCCAAGAAATGGAGCCAGCTTACATGTCCATCACAAATAAATGGATAAAGATAAAAGTGGTACACATCCACAGTGGAGTTACATTCAGCAATAAAGTGAACAAAATCCTACCATTCGCAGGAAAATGGGGGGAAATAGAAAAGCAGGCTCAGAACACAAGTAGCACATATTTTCTCTCATATATGAAATCTAGAAGAAAAAAAGACCAGGAAAATAAAAGGAACTATTCAGGTGGAGGAAGGAGAACAGGAAGGAGACTTGGATCCAGGCAGCATCCTGCCCACTCAAGTCCTTTCAGGAGCTAACCCCCAACTCTCACTAATTGGCTATTTGATGTCCGAGCTATTTTGTGTCAGCAACTCTGTATCCTAGTGGACCACAGCTGAAACACACCATGCTGCACTAACAGCCCCTCTGCGCATCATGGCCTCATAAGACCTCGCTGTGGTTCTGTGTTCTGGGTACTTATGGGACTTTTTAAAGACGGACACACATTATAATAATGAAACCCAGTGATATAATACAGACCGTATATACACATCTCATACGTTATGTATTGAATGAGTCGCTGTGTATTAATAAATACACACGTGTAATTTCACTTACTGGGAAGCCGTCTAGAATAGAAACAGGAACCTCTTGTTTACTTCCTCTGCTGGGTGTTCATGGAGTTATGGCATCAGCTCATTACAATAACACAGCATTTCTGTGATGCACGCAGAGCGGCTGTTACAGGCTGGGAAGACGAAGCCGATGCTGCAGTAGAGCAACATGCTAGTTCTTGCTTGTTAAAGTGTATTTCTGTATAGAAGTGTCAACCATGGGTAATTTTTACCCTAATTCATTCTACCTGAAAAATACTTCATTTTATAAGTTGCTAGCAAGAATTCTGAGGAGAAGGGATTCCACTCAAGCACACAGAAGCCAGTTGGAGGCAGAGACATCCTGGTCAGACAAAACCTATCATCACTCTTCACAGGAGGACAGTATCAGAGATGTCAGTGTCCTCCTGGCTCCTCAAGCCATGATTCCCACGAGGCAATGCACAGAGGGCCAGTGTGGACCAGTGCACTTGGGTGTATAGCCCCAAGCTCCAGTGCCCAAAATATTCCATGAGCTCAGCAGGCCCATTTACCTTGGCTTTAGTGAAAGACATGATCTTCACCATCCCTGAGTGAAATGGGGCAAATGTCAGTGTGCCTCCAAGGCCACATTCAGTACCCCTGCAAAGCAGGGGAGGAGGGGGAACCAGCGGGGGGAGGAGGAGGAGAAGATTGCTCGTGGTTAGAGTGCCTTCTGCTCTTACAACATATCTGAGTTGTGTTTATCATGATCATCACCTACCCTACACAACAGAAATAGGCGGTGTCTTTATTTCTCATAGCTATTCCTAGTATCAGATGAAATAATTTAGAACAAAATGCTATCAATACACAAGCTGCAAATGTCCAGACATTCTAGAAGCCCACATGGAACCATATCTCAACAATCATAATTCACAATGCACCTTGATTACCTAGTAATAATAAAAATATTCATGTCATAGTAAGGCGATATGATAAGCATTTTAAATACTAAACTCATATACTCAATGTTAACATTATGGGATAGAAATTGGCATGTGACAGGTAAGGAATGTCACCAGAACAAAAGAATTATCCCCAGGTAAACCATCTCCTAGAGCTATCCCAAAATGGGGCAGTGTCAGTGGGCCCCCAAGGCCACACAGTATCCCTCCAAAGCAGGGGGCAGAGGGAGAGGCCTCAGTGGTTAGAGTGCCTTCTGCTCTTACCAGATATCTTACCAGAGTTTGGTTCCTAGCAACCATGCCAGGCAGTTCACAACTGACAGTAATGCCAATTCAGAGGGATCTGTCATTATGGCTTCTGAGGGCACCTTTAGTCATATATGCACAAGCATGCACACCTACATACACACACACACACACACACACACACACACACACACACCTTAAAATGAAAATATATTTTAAAGATAACACCCTTGGATAAGTGGGCCCTTAAGCTAAAGGAGGTCATTAAGTGCTGTGTGGAAACCCATTCCGTCCATATCAAACAGACAAAGCAAGCACAGAAAAGCCAGCATTATAAACCTGCTCTTCCCAGAGAGATCATAAAGCTCCGATAAAGGAGTAATTTTAGAGAAATCATTCAAGCATGTCTCTTCATCCATAGCCCTCGAGAAACATTCCTAAATTGTTATAATCTGCACTAGGTACCGTTGAAGGTATTAACAGAGATCTGGGGGCCTTTTCTTTTGAACAAGTCTTTAAAATGTGATTCTGTAAAACTTGATGCCCATAAAAATCCCACGCTCCATGGGCTTATCCTCATAGGCCTCCTCATGGGAGCCCTTGTCTGACCCTTCACTCAGCTGATTTTTTTTTCCTTAATGTTTCATGTAGCCTAGGCTAGTCCCCAATGTACCATATAGCTAAGGATGACCTTAAACTTCTGAACTCCCTCCCTTCACCTACTACTGATAATATAAACACATACCGTTTATGCAGTGCTGGGCTCAAACTTGGGCCTTCACAGAGGCTAGGCAAGTGCTCTCTACCCATTGATCTACCTCCCCAGCCTCTCCAATAGACTGATTAAACCATAACCATTTTATTGGGACATTTGCATGCATGCATACAGCATACTTTGATCATCTCTGCCTGTTTCCACCCCATCTCTTTTCTCAGAGGTCCCACGTAACCCTTGCCTTCCTGAGTCCGGTTTGCTTCACATAACACGGCAACCAAGCCTACCCTTTTTCTTGCTGATGACATGATTTTATTTTTCTAGAAGGCTGCATAATTGTCCAATGAGTGTGTGCTTCACATTTTTTCTTGCCCCTCTCTCATTTCTGTGGACACCTATACAGACCCCATGATAGGGCTCTTGTGAATAGTCCAGCATGTGACTTGTGAATCCATCCACCATGACAACGAATGCAGTGGAATGTCCAGCCTTCTAGAGTGTGAGCCTACAGATGGTAGCTGAGCCATATTGTCTCTAACTTCTCGTTTTCCCAATTCTGTTTTTCACGCCTGTGTTACTATATACTCACGCCTGTGTTACTATATACTCACGCCTGTGTTACTATATACTCACGCCTATGTTACTATATACTCACGCCTGTGTTACTATATACTCACGCCTGTGTTACTATATACTCTTACTGACACAGGACTTCTTTCCAGTCCAGATCCTCACCAATACTTGTTATTATTGGTTTTCATTTTGTTTTTTTGTGATACCCTGCATTTTGACTCCAGTATCATTAAATATCAATATTAATATTAAATGGTTTTTATTTGTGTTATCCTGAAGAAGATATTCAACATTTTTCATATAATAGTTGGCTATTTGCTCTTGTTTTCAGAAGTATCTGATGGTTTCATTTCCCTATGTATTGGTTAGATTGCTACAATAGAATACACTCTTCCATTGTATTCTGGATATTAATTGCATCAGAAAAGTAAACCCTGGGAAAGATTTTTCTCCCATCTATAAGGTGCCTCTGCACTTTGGTAACTGTTTTGTTTGCTATATAGGAACTTTTTGATTTTTATGTGATCCTGTTTTTTAATTCTTGTTTTTATTTTCTGGGATTATCGGAGCCTTTAAAAAAATATGTATCATGGCATCTGGCTGGGTCTTAGAGTGTTTCCTTGTTTCCTAGGGTCATGTCAAAGTCTGGGTCTTTACATCAAGCCCCTCTGTTGTGGGAATTATTAAAAAATGAATTCACTTGCAAACTCCCTTTCCCACCGTGCCACATCATGGTTTTGTGCTGGTACCGTCTGGCCTCAACGCTAAGTTCTGGTGGGTTCTTGCTATTTTCTCCCAACATCTCGCTCACATGCAATGCCTTACCCCGACAATCATTCATCTAGCTAGCGCTAGTACTTGGTAGGTAATGCATGACACTGAAGGCTTTAATATCCAATCAGGTTTATAAAACAATAAGATCACAATTTACAATTTGCCAATACAATAATATTAGAACCAAATAATAAAGACAATATTCTAACCCAATTAATCTATTTTGTAAAAACCTTTGCTTGGTTGTATAACCACGCGGGGTCTGACTCCTCATGCTCCTCTGACTCTATGATGAAGATCCTTCTCCTCTCTCTCTGACCTTTCTCCTCTTCCAACTCTAGCTCCACCTCTCTATTCCTGTCCAATCACAGGCCTGTCACTGCCCTAATGCAATTGGACAGAGAAAATGCTGCAGCACTCCTCCATCCACTTTGAGTTCACTTGGGATAGCATGGTGGCTGGGCATCTCACTCAGTCTTCTGCATGTGGCTCCCCAGCCTTCCAACACCACCTGCTACAAAGGCTCCCTGTACTCCAATGTATGTTCATGGCATCTTTGCTAAGAATCCAATAGGTGCTGTTGTGTGGGTTTTCTTCCCGGGCTCTCCATCGTAGTGCCTATGTGTGATCCCATGCCAATGCTGTGCTGGTTTTGTTGAGATAGTGCATGCCGTACTCTGAGTCAGGCACTGTGTATTCCTTGTGATGCTCTGTTCCTCAAGCCTGTTATCTCTCCTGTGAGTCTTTCAGGTTTCAATACGAACTCTAAAATTGTTTGTTTTTTTTTTTAAGTTCTGCAAAGAATGCAATTGTGATTTTGACAAAAGCTGCATGGCATCTGAAGGTTGCTTTCAATGATGTGACCTTTTTAACAATATTAGTCCTACTTATGTGCCCACATGGGAGCTCTTCCCACCCACTTCTGTCTTTTCCCCTTTCTTCCCTCAGTATCTTTTACCTTTTCGATGAGGTTCACTTTGTAGTATTGTACTATCTTAGGCTACGTTGAGTAAGACTTTCCTCTTGTTTTATTTCTCAGTGAGTAATTAGTAGATGGCAAGGCATTAGTAGATGGTTTGGTATTATTCTATTTGCTTAAATTGTTTTCAGTGGATCTCCAAAGTATTCCTTTTATTTCTCTTGCCTTATTGCTTTGGCATAAATTTTAAACACTAAATTGAATAAGAGGGGGACCCTTACAATATTCATGATTTTTAGAGAAAGTACTTTGGTTTTTCCCCCATTTAATGACACTGGCTAAGGGATATTGAGGACTCGTGATGATCAAGCCTCTCACTCTTTCTGCAGCCTACAGTTTGCCATGATTTAACTCCTCTAGGTGGCCGAGTAATGATCTACTGGGTGTGTGTATCACACTGCTCTCACGCCTTCTTCAGTTCAGTAGACACCAACACAGACCCCATGCTAGGCTTTCATGAACAGTACAGCAGTAAGCACAGATGTGGCAGAGCCACCTAACTCCTAAGCCACCTCCCCATCCTCTGTACACACCCCCTTGGTCTCTACTATAGAGATGAAAAAATGGAAATTTTGAGAGATAATTCCCCAAGTCATGACAAGTAGTTAACTCAGTAATCTGATCGGAAATGAGGACCATTATCCCCTAGGAACTACTTCACTGTTCATTTTCAGATGTCCTGAGAGGATCTAGAAACTTGAGGTTCCAACCACATATTTCAAAGGGAATAAAGCATCTCTACAGTGAGAGGTCAGTCCAGAAGAGGGGACTGAAGAGGAAGCCAGAAGAGGAATGCTTCATGGAAAGATCCCTGGTCCTATCTATGTGTTCTAATTCATTTATTCATTTGTGTATTCTGAGCTGTCTTTTAATCCCTGGAATAAGACCAACAGAATCAGTATATATTATTTGTAATATATCCCTCAACTCAGTTTGCAAGTATTTTATTGATGATTTTTAAATCTATGTTTATCCAGGATATTGAGCTACAATTTGTGGCAAAATTCAGTATCACTTCATGCTAAAAGGGAATTACAACTCAACCCCATTAGACACCCTGGATATGAAGCTACAAGTGATTGTGTATTTCCCTGTATGTATGCTGGGAACTGAACTTGGGTCCTCTGCAAAATCAGTACACACTCTTAACTGCAATACATCTCTCAAGCCCCTGTTTTTGCTTCCTTGAGACAGGGGCTCATGTAGTCCACAGGGCCTCCAACTTAGCAACTTGCTATATAGCTAAGTACGACCTTGAACTCCTGAGCCTCTTTCCTTGCTTGTCTCTCCCCCAACCCCACTGTCACTTTCAGTGATCTCAGCCACCTTTACCACTCATTTAGCTGTTGATATACCTATTTCACCAACCATAGAATAAGGAAATATAAAATGTAAATAACATACAGCATCTGCTATTGCCAAATGTGACACTTCAATACAGAACACATTTTACTTCAACTTCAGACAGAATAAAAGGAAATGTTAGTGTAATACCAAAGTAGACTTCACAACAAAATTGCAAAGGCAAAAGCTCAGAGCCTTAAAAACAAGGCCTATTTTCTCCAAGTTTATATATTTAAAAAAAGGATTATATATTAAAATATCATAGAAACAAAGAGAAGAAAGAAGATTTAAATGACAGACAATAAAATCATCCTCTCCCTCCAGAAGCCATGGGACTTCAAGATACAGTATCTGAGGGATGTGACTAGTCCTATATAACGTGTGCTGTGCAATAAGAGGTATTTCTGATAGAAAAACTCTAGTAAGCAGGTTTCTCCTTGTTCCATTGTCAACCGACTAGAGTCTGTTGTGGCAAAACTATTGGATAGACCTTAATTCTACTTGAGGTGTTTTAGGAGGTGGCAGAACACAGAAACAGGGGCAGAAGCTCCAATGCAGACACCCAAGCATCTTGCTTCTTCCATTGTAGTCTGGGCTGTGGTTTGGACGGCCATTAACACCGCTATGAAAGGCAGGCATTTGAGACCATTATTAGTGCTGCTTGTTACATCAATGGTGCTGCTCGTTACATCAATGGTGCTGCTTGTTACATCAGTGGCACAGCTTGTTACATCAATGGTGCTGCTTGCTGCATCAATGGTGCTGCTTGCTATATCAATGATGCTGCTTGCTACATCATCAATGGTGCTGCTTGTTACATCAGTAGTACCACTTGCTACATCAGTGGTATTGCTTGTTACATCAGTGATGCTGCTTGTTACATCAGTGGTACTGCTTGCTTTGTTAATGGTGCTGCTTAATACTTCAATGGTGCTGTTGTTAAGTCAATGGTGCCGCTTATCGTCAGTGGTACCACTTGTTACATCAGTGATGCCGTTTTTCTGCCTTTAATGGTGCCGCTTGTTACTGCTCACACTCACCCTGTCATCAGACCATCTGTGGAGAAATGAGAATCAGATCCCAGCATGCCTCTATTCAGATGCTGAGGAAGAGCATCCTCGGAAGCATTACACTGCTGAATTCCGAGCGGAGCAGAGACAAACTGAGAAGCGCTAATGAAGGTATTTCTCAACTCGTTCGGAAGAGATTTCATTTTCAGAGAATTGAGAGCGGGCAATTTTCCTGGTCGCAGGGAATACCCCACGAGGGTGCAAAGTGCGTTTAGGATCTAAAGCAACATTAAGAGCATAAATTAAGCATGAGATTATTCCACAGCCTAGCCGATGATGTCTAATACGGTAAGAATCTAAATGTCTCCAACTTGCAGGCTTCATGTGAAGATGTGCGGTGTCGTGTGTTGGAGAGCTTCGTAAGTGAGGTGCTTGCTCTGTGTTTGTGAATTCAAGCTGCCTGAGAAGCTCTCCGAGTTACATGAAGGCAGAAGCATTATCACACATTGCAGTGTTGGAACCTGCTCTACCTCAGTGACACTGAGCAGCCAGTAGCTAGCAGCCTACTGTAGGCAGGGTATATTCCCCAGGCACAAGACACCAGAAAGAACCTGAGTCTGCCACAGGAGTAAAATAAAGTTCAATGCAGCAGCCTGGTTGATAATGAGAGAGAGAGAGAGAGAGAGAGAGAGAGAGAGAGAGAGAGAGAGAGAGAGAGAGAACCTCTGTGTGTGTGTGTGTCTGTCTGTCTGTCTGTGTGTTAGTAATCCAGTTGCTGAGGAAATACAAAGTGAAATTTCTCCTGACTCCTTGCTATACCAGTTATTTTTCCGTTGCTGTGATAGATTACCCTAACAATGGGGAGGGACAGGGGGAGGGAGTGTTGACTGTGCTCAAGTCCCAGCTAGATGCAACCCATTGTGGCAGGAAAGCATAGCAGCAGGAGTGTGAGGCCAGACTAACTTATGAATGCAGAGTGATCACATTTCCTCTGAACACAGGAAGCAGAGAGGGATAACAGGAAGTACCCACCCCGGGGACTTCCTCCAGCAAACTCTACCTCTTAAATATGTCAAAAGCCTTCCCAAATAGTGTCACCTATTGGGGATCAGGTATCAGATGTATAAGACTATGAAGGACATTTCTCATTCAAACCACAACACCCACACCACCTTAAGTTCTCAGCACTCCAAAGGCCATCCTGCCCTGCCGCAGAAAGCTTATAGGAGCTGTACATTACACATGAGCTGTGGCTCTGTCCTGTGAGAAAGCACCACAGCTGATCACCACACCCTGCTGGATCCTGAAGTCCTACTGAGAGCTGTCACACGTCTACCTGCATCCATAGTAACTACATTTTGCTCTTGCCCACAGTAATCTCTTAAGAGAATCCATCCAGAGTAGGAAATTGGGTGGTGTCTCTCGTCTCTTCGCATGGCAGCCTGAGAGGCTCAGAAAACTGCAGATATCACCGAGAAGAAAGTCATCAGAAAGAGAAGATTAGGCTTTGCCTTCTGCTGTCCTAGGCAGAAACACCACAGGCTGGTTTTGCAAGTACAACCAACAGGCTGTGGAAACAAGCCTTGCCACGTCAAGCTTTGGCCCTTATAATCTCAGCTCAGCTGCTAGTCCTTACAGTTGGCATCTGAGAAGTGCCGACCCTAGAGATGGTCGTGGGCTGGAAACACAATGTGGACTGAGAAGGGTAAACGAAATGCAGACACCACCCACAAGAGCAGCAGCCACTAACAATCAGAGTCCACAGTGCTGGTTTGCTTAAGTTCTAGACATCACATAAAGAGGGATGGGCTTGGGAAAACATGGAATAGGAAGTAGCATTAACTCTTAGCTGAATCCAGTGTCCCTCAAAAGCTACCTTTCTGCCTACCCCAGTGGCCTCAGTGGTAGCTAGTGGAAAGCCACGATGTCTCAACTCTCACTTGTAACCAAAGCAAGCTGTCTCTAGGAATCCGAGAGTTCATTTGTAATACACTCTATCTTCAAAGCAGAGCACATGGAAGTCGAGATGAAGGGCTTTGCCTGTTGTCTGATACAAATGACAAGAAAGGAACTGGGGATGCACAGCCTAGAGAGTTCTGTCATCTTCAGGGTGTTTATTCTCCCTGTAAGACTTTTAATCCCTTAAACAAGCCCTAATGAGAAAAGCACAGTTTTAAACTTCTGACTTCTTTAATCTCCTCTTGAAGGGCTAGCTGGGAAGATGGAGCTCTTTGGATCACAGGCATATAACTTCACCACATCTTCATTACAAAGTAAAGTGGCCTCGGGGCTGAAAGTATGCAGATAGCTGTTTATGTTGCTTTTGCTTTTTATCCACAAAACGCAGTAGAAATGTTTTCATTTCCGTAATTGATCAGTTTTCTCATTAACTCCAACTTAAATCGATGCTTTCTGATTGATTTTATTTTAAAGAAAAAGGAAATCTCAAGAAGCCTACATTGAGGAGAAATGTCGGGGCCACGTGGGACTGAGGCAGCATTTGGTGGTCATAATATGGGTCCTGGTACCATAGTAAGATGTGTTCATTTCCATAATTGATTGGCTTTTTGATTCTCTTCTTATTAAATGAAGGTCTTTAAGTGGATGTATAAAATGTCTAGAAAATAGGAGCTGCAGGAATGATTTCAATGTCGACGAAGCTTTACAGGGAGAGATGTGACAGAGATCACAGATCTTTACTGTTAGAACAGGAGGGACTTAGGAGCCTCCATCTCACTGCTCTGGCCCATGGGAGTCACTTGTCCTTCTCTGCTTGTTAGCAGCCCTGTGACTGGGTGCATAGGTGCAGTGACTACCATGCTGCCCACCCTGTCAATTCACCAGACCCGGGCACAATCCTTTGCACAAAGGGACCATTAGTTATTTTTCTGCTGTTGTGTTAAAATGCCAGGACCAAGGCAATTACTTGAATAAAGGTTCTGTTTTGGTTCATGGGACCAGAGGGAAAAGAGTCTGTCATGGTGTAGAATCATGGCAGCAACCAGCAGGCATTGCAGTCAGAGAGGAATGTGGAGGGTTCACAGCTTCTAACTTTAAACCTGAGGCAAAGGAAGCAACCCGGGAAGAAGAGATGATTTGGGTTCTGAAAGCCCACCCTTGAAATACTTCCTCCAGCAAGGCCACACCTCCTAACCCTCTCCTAACAGCTCCCAGTTTGGGAGGATGTATTCAAATACACGAGCCTAGGATGGACATCTTCACTGAAACCCCTACAAGGATGATACGCTCACCACACTAGAGCATGTGAAGGCTGCCTAGGACAGGTCTACAAAATCTTCTACAAGGGTCCAAACTGAAGGAGACTCCTTATGTGAGATGACAAAAACTACATCGTGTCTAAAGATAAAGTACAAACAGAGATGGTACACACAAATTGACAAACGCACAGTGAGTATGGAAAGGCTCATGTCACACACACACAGATCCAAGGACAGCCAAACACAGCATCCACCTTTTTAACTTATTTTACCTGATAAACGAAAGCAGGGACTTATTCGGGAGGTAACCTCTGATGTTTTGATGCAGGCACGCATGAAACATTGTTATCATTTGAAGTCTGGGTTTCCATGTCTGAAACATTGTATCAGCTGAAGTCTGGGTATCTACATCTATCTTGGTTATAACTTCACTGCAAACACACTTAAATTCCTTAACTTTTCCAAAATACACTTCATATTGCCATTGTAAGTGGAATAAGTTGTGTGAACTAGTAACCAGGAGCAAATGTTAGCTGCTTCCTCTGTATGGACTGAGAAGAGCTGACTATCTCTTCTGTAACAGTAACAGGTTCAATCACCCCTTGTGTCCAAGCCCTGGCACTGCTTGCCGATAGGCCGTAGGAGAAGCCATGGCATACCTTCCTGACCTGGAGTTTTGCCTCTGCCAAGTTATGTCCCTTTATGTGGCAGGCCTCATTTGGCCAGAACTTCCTCCACCATCCCTGGCATCTTAAGTCAAGATAAGCCATCGGCCTGATCAAGGTGGCTCTTTCTCCTAGAATACTGTTCACTTGGCCTTCCTGCCGGGATTCCTAACCCTTCCCTCCCTCACAGCTTGGGCAGCTCCACATGCTTCTCTCTTTTTCTTGCTGTACAACACCAAACTTTCTTCCTGGACAAGCAAAAGACAGTCTTGACAGAATCCCTCTGTAGACCATCAGCTTGAGCTCATCAATCTAATCATTTCTGTCTTGAGGCCAAATAAATGGAGAGCAATCTGAAAGTTTCTATAGACTATCAAATGCCTAGCTGCCAACCACTCTGGATGTAAATCTATTTGAAGATCAGCTTCCTCTGGGTTATTTGGCTCCGAAACTGCTGTACTTAGAGGAATAAAGGGAAGATAAGGGTGTGCTGATGAAATAGAGGGTAAATAACTCACGAATTTAGATTAATACAAAGCCATTGGCTTCATACACAATAGGCTTGCTCCATGTCTTCCTGACCAATGACTTGCCCTGTTTTGGGGCTGTCTAACTTTCATGGTAAGTTACACATCAGGACCCCTGAAGAGGCCTGCTTGCCTATGAGCACATAGAATTTATCCTTCTTGTTAGCAGCAGACAACATGGTTGGTGATCTCAGGGCTACCTTTGGATACCATGTGTGTCGTCTGCTCTATGAACACGTCCCCGGCCCTCCTTGTCTACCAGGGCATTAAGGGGTCTCCATCAGAAGATTTATGCTGTGTTGCATAGCAGACTAAAGTTTTCCAAGGTGGAGGGAAGCTTGTAAAGTACAGGATGTTCCCACTGGGTAAGTCAGGTGTAGAACAGCCAGCTAGACTACACATGACCCTACCAGGGGGCCATGTTGATATCTATGGCTCAAGTTATCACTGAGGGCCATGCAGATGTCTATGGTCTGTGTTGTATCCTGAAGCCATGTTCACAGGCTGTGCTGTTGCTTCTGTTGATGTGAGTGGCCTGAGCTGCCACCTGAGGCTATGGGGACATCCGATCCTTGCTGCCACAGAGGACCATATCTAGGCCCATCGTCCTACTTCAGTCAGGTCCACAGTGATGCCACCATGGTATGTGCTGCAGCCTGATGCCATATTGGTTTCTGAGGGCCATGTGGTAGCCAGGGATCATGTTGATGTGAGTGGCCTATACTGCCACCTGAGGCCATGTTGATGTCTGTGGTCTGGGCAGTTTCTGAGAGCCTTGTCTAGGTTTGTGGTAATGCTGCAGCAGGGGTCTGTGGTAATGTTATGGTCTGTGGTAAGGCTGCAGCAGGGGTCTGTGGTAAGGCTGAAGCAGGGATCTGTGGTAATGTTATGGTCTGTGGTTTTGCCAGAAACCATGTGGAGGCCAGTGCTCCATGCTCCTGTAAAGAGAGCAAGGAGGCTTCATTTGCTGTGATATCGATGCCTGCAGACACAGTTGAGAGGGGGAAGAAGCAATAGCCCAGACAGGAAGCTACTGGAGAGAACTCTTAAGAATTATTATGGGGATGCTGAAGAGTATTTCTCCACAATTGATGGCCTCTGGCAGAGATGTGGGAGGGGAAGGACCTAGTTCTGTTTAAAGGACAGGCCACCAAGAGTCTGTCCCTGCTCCCCTAACTATACAAATAACACAATTGCATTTTTCATCGTATTTTTTTATACTATTTGGGGGAATCACAAGGAGGAAGCAGACATGGAAGGACTGGGAAGTAAATGTGATTTGCATGTATGATAGGATGATTCTCCCAGAGAATCAATAAAAATGTTGGAAAAACAACAACAAAACCCATACAAGATGTTACAAAGGAGGTAAATAGGAAAACATTCTAAGAGGAAGTGAAACATCACATACTGCAAAGAAGCTCTTAGGCTTGAGAAATAAATAACTCAAAGAAAGTCCCTGAAGCTGAGCAAATACACTGGGCCCCTCCATCCCTAATACATACAGGTTGCAAGGAAGGGTGTCACGCAACAGACACTACAGATGAGAATTTGCAATGCCACTAAACAAAGCTGACTCTCAAAAGAGAAAGAAATTAAATCTCATTCCCCACAGGCCTGTACCTTAAACTGAAGACATTCCAAGAGTATTGCTCACTCCTCGACATTTTGAAGTGCATTCCAATAAAGCATGATCCCATACCAGAGGGAAGGAACCATTGCTAATAATGTGGAACACTCAACAATCTACATGAGCAAACCTAGGACAGCAGACTTTGTGTTTATTATTCACGATGGATACTGTCTATATGGACTTGGTAGAAAATGACTTCATATCAGGAGCATAAGGTGCAGTGGCCTGACACCCCCTCATAGCTAAGGGATTTTTAGGAGCAACATGGGCAAGTGTCCTCTGGTAACTTAGTTTTCTTATGACCCTGGTTCATGGGAGCAATTGATATCAACCCAGTTAAGTACAAAGTCCTCCTGAGTCATGAGTGAGCCAAGGACAAAGATCTCACTGCTAACTGCTGTTCTCCTTTGAGTCTGTGGACTGTTCTCCAGTTCAGCATCCCCACTTACTTTAGGGCTGAATTGCCAGGTCCTTCCCTTGTGTGGAGAGAGGAAGGGGAGAGAGAGAGAGACAGAGACAGGACAGAGAGAGACAGAGAGAGACAGAGAGAGACAGAGAGAGAGTCAGACTAGATACCCCTTTCAGTGACCATGCTACATCTTTTGCATAGCCCAACTCCAAGAAGGGTATTGTGTTCATCAGGCAACGTAGGACACTGTTTCCTTCACTGTAGATCAGCTCACCTTCAGGGTCAGGTGAGCCAAACAAAACTCTAGCAGCTTTACTCAATGCACTGAGAATGTATTTCAGTGGAATTAAGTAGCAATAATATTTAAATTATCTGTGGGCTTGATGTATGAGCTAAATTCTCCTCCACCGCTAGGCAACGTTATCATAGCGTTCCTTAAAAGTTAATGCCTTAGGCTTCATCCTCCTCAGATAAACCTGAACACTGGTGAGGATGGCGTGGAAGTCAACAATGGAAAAGTCCATTTCCCTGGGAAGCTCCAGATGTCCTTCCATGGCCACAGTGCCTGACAGGGACACAAAGTTCTTCCTCCATCTGGGTTTCAACTGAAAATCAGCATGAGTCCTTCTTCCCACTTCCCTTTCAGGAAACAGGATACACAAGAAGGGTATCCATGGCAACAGAGAATGCTCAAGAAGGGTAACCATGACAACAGAAGATGCTTGGGAAGGGTGTTCTGGTCTTTCTCTCCTCCCTACCATGACTCCACAGCAGATACTGACTTGAGAAATCCATGCCCACCAACAAGGAGGCTTTCTTAAAGAGGCATTAACTTGACTCACTGAGCAGGAAATCCATCTATCTGGTACTTAAATATTTCCTGGCATTATAAAATTAATGACAAAACTCGAGTTTGCTTCCCTTAGTCAAACTTTCAAGTTCTTACGAGACTCACAAACGTACATAATTAACATTTTATCAAAATGAAAAAAAATAATTAAGTCAACAAAAGCTCTCTATAAAACACCATAGTGGTAGCTGCAAGCCATTGTCCATTGGTCCAAACCATAGAAAGAGGGGACTGGATGTAAACCATAGGCTTGGGGTGATGACATGTCAAACTGTGTCCATCTGTTATGACACAGGTTGCTTGTGAGAGTAATGAAAATTATGCATTTGTAGCTAAGGACAAGGAGTAAGCAAAGCATCTTTGTAGCTTCTGCTCATCCTGCAGTAAACGCAGCACACGAATCATGTCTTCTAAGCAAATAAACACACATGGAAAGTAAGAAAGAGAGAAACATGCAGCTCATGAATAGTTGCCAAAATAACACAGCCAAGGACTGGAGAGATGGCTCAGTGGTTAAGAGCACTGACTACTCTTCCAAAGGTCCTGAGTTCAATTCCCAGCAACCATATGGTGGCTCACAACCATCCGTAATGAAATCTGATGCCCTCTTCTGGTGTTTCTGAAGACAGCTACAGATAATAAAACCTTTGGGCCAGAACAAGCGGGGCCGACTGGAGCAAGCAGAGGTCCTGAATTCAATTCCCAAGAACCAAATGATGGCTCACAACCATCTGTACAGCTACAGTGTTCTCATATACATAAAATAAATAAATAAATCTTTAAAAAAAGAACACAGCCAAGTGGCTACCATTTTTATCCAGATACTGTCTATCCTCATGGAGCTATATCCATCCACATCCAGACACTGTCTATCCTCATGGAG
>NW_022196905.1:158498388-158508096 GCF_008632895.1 Mastomys coucha | reverse complement strand
GGAGCTACATCCATCCACATCCAGACACTGTCTATCCTCATGGAGCTACATCCATCCACATCCAGATAGTCTCTCCTCATGGAGCTTCTTGGGTTCCTCTTCCTCTCAGTCCTGACCTCTATGTCCAGTTCCCTCTTGGGCACTAGACACTGTTAGGACTGTAAACCAGGACTAGCAATCAAAACCCAAGGGTGGATGGAAACGGGTTTCTTCATAAGATCCCAAGACACGTCAGAGATGAGAAGAGAGGTGTGAGCTGGGGATTTGATACCTACATGTCCTTCCATGGTAGAGTGGAGTTATGGCAAGGAGAGACAAAACAAGGACATTTTTCTTAGCAACAGGGGAATTTTGGGACTTCAAGCCAGACTAGATAATAAGGTTGGTATTTATTAATTACAGTGCCACAGTATCTAGTGCTAGATGAAAAATTAAAGTCCCTTTATGACTCCAGAGGGACCGAGTTAAGGCAGCCTCATTAGTCTTCAATGAGGAGAGGTGCTCCACCATTACCAAACCACTGCCCAGATATTGATAATGTTTTGAAAAACCTGCACATCCAGGCTTAGCAGCTCTTGCTGCCACCCCGATATTGAATGCATATTTGTTTATCAGCTCCAGGTGGTCTTAATCTCCTATCCTAGCAAGTGAATCACAGCTAAGGAGATGCTCGGCCCTAACCCTTAGGAGGACCCTGCCTCTAAGTATCTTTAAAATCCAGCATGTGCCCCTCTAGCCATGATTATACTTAATTTCAGATGTAGTCAAGTTTCCAACTAGGAATAGCCATCAGAGTCGGTTCACTAACACATATGTGGTGTCAGCCCCAGGAACTCTGGCTAAGAGCAGGGCACCCTTGGCTGCTCCAAGGGTACTTTAATTTGAAGTAGATAGACACACTTCTAATCCAGATCTTTGCAGTAGAAAGACACAGGCTTTTAATCCAGATCTCCAGGTTGAGGTGGAAAGACCACACTCCTTTAGTCCTATATTTGGGCAAGAAGACATTAATTTTAATCTGGCTCTTGAGGTGAGAAGACACACCTTTGAATCTGGACCACACCTTCTGCTGGAAGTCTATATATTATATAGGTTTATATTTGATAGTATATAAGGATATGGAAGAAGGAGCTTTTGCTCTTTGCCAGTTTGCCCTCACCTTCCTAGCACATCCACTGAAGTCTAGTTCTTCACGATTTCAGCCTGCACTGAAGACCAGCTGAGATACCCAGCCCTGTGGACTGAGAAAACTCTGCATTCTTGAACTTCCCATTCACAGCCAGACATTGTTGGGTTTTCTGGACCACAGCCTGTAAGTCATTCTAATAAATCACACATGTGTATATATGTGTACACACACACAGAGACCCAACAGCCTTAGGACAAAGCTAACATTCTGTGACTATTACCAGTTTAAAATATTCTATTACTCATTATGAAAAAACAAACTGCAAATGTATTAAGCTATCAATAACAGAACAAAGAAGAAATGAAATAATAGTAAATCCATGGCAATAAAATCAGAAGTTTATAAATTAGAAAACATATAAAATAAAGAAGGTGAAGCAGGAAGACAGTTCAGCAAGTAAAAGTGCTCGCTGCACAACCCAGAAGTTCTGAGTTCAAATCCTTCCACCCAGAAAGGAGGACAGAGAAAACCAAGTCACAATAGTGCCATCCCATCCCTACATGTAAACGACGGCATGTGTGCTATAGCATGTGCACTGTGGCACACATACATCCATACTCACATACCACACCCATACATGTGTATGATAACTATAAGCAAATACAATATGAAGAGGCTGCCTGGTTCCCTGAAACGTAGAGCAGTGTAAAGAAATACTAGAGTTTACACTAGGAAAGACAAGTGTACAGATAAGCTGCTCGGATTCTGAAAGCACGCTGCACATCTCTGTGTCAGAGACTGGAGCAGGTGAGATGGTGAAATGGATGATCTCACTACTCCAGACTCTCCTGACTCATTGTCTCACACAGACTAAGTCAGGAACGGAGGATGGTAGAGCAGCAGTGAAGAATGGGGCGTCATTGCACACCCTGGAGCAGCAGCAAGACCAACAGTCAGGCTCCACCCACAGAGCCAACTCCAAGTCCTTTGAAGGGAATCAAGGCTGGCTCTGTGGGTGAAGCAGGACTGTTCATTCCCAAGGAAGACTTAGCTTTTGACATTGGTTGCAGATAAAGTAGTAATGGTTAAGGTTAGAAAATGTTATATCTATACTGATTGAGTTATGGAACAGAGAAACTGTTAGGATTGTGTTAAAATGCACCCAATAAAACTAAAAATAAAATTAAAACAATATAGCTTGGTAGACTTACCCTTTTGCCCATGCTGGAGGAGTCTGAATCACCAGGTGTAAGTCTCTATCTTAACAAGTGAGGGTATCAGGTGCCTTGTAAGAAACCTCGGTGCAGGTTTAGGAAAGCACACAACATGGTCTGTGATACTTGTGGGCAAGAACAAGAAGCGGGTAATCCCATGCTGTGTTGGTCCCCTCCTATGGAGGCAGGAAAACGGGAGTCCATTGACCTAGCAGACTCTGGCCACACTTCTGGAGGCTCCGAGAAGCTTATTAAAGCAAGGATCCAGAGGGAGCTGGGAGGGTTGAGCTAGAGGTTTCTTTGGGCTCCTGGTATCTTCGCTCAGTGGTAAGGTGTGTGGGGAAGGAAGGAAACTCCCAGGGGGATCGAGGTTGCAAACTTGTAAGGCTTCTGCCCATGTGCAGTCTTGGGCGAGGTGGGATTTGAGGCTGAGAAGACCAAAGACACCAGTGAGATTGAAACAAGTTAGAAGATCCCACAGTGTGGGGCAGTGAGCAGTTCTGACCGTTGGAGTCCAGTAGAGCAGAGCCACCTTGGAACCCCAGAGACCCACTGAGCATTTGCTTATAAGGGACGGTAGGCGTTCGGTGATTGCTCCTGAGACCAATGGCTCAGATTTCAGCCCAGACCCCTCACAGATGCCCCTGTAGGAGATGTGTGCACTATCAGGCAGACACTGCCTCAAACTCCCAGCATTCTAGCTGGACCTTACACACAGTCATCTGACCACAAGCCAGGCATGCCACTCCCCATACAATAAAAGGGGTGGTTTGCCCCTCCTCACTCTTCTCTTACCCTTACCCTTCCTCTCTCCTCTCTGCTCTTTGATCTCTTCTCTGCCTTTCTCCATCTCCTTCTTTTTCTCTCTCCTTCCTCTTCTTTCTTTCTCTCTACTTAACCAGCATAGCCTTCCTACAATAAAATAACTCATTCATACATTGCCTCCTTTTTAATTAAGGCACCGTACACCAAACAGGCCAGCCCCGGGAAAGAGAGAGACCTGGGCCTCAGCAGTAGGTCCTCTGCCTCCAGGGAGAGAGACCCACAGCCAGACAGGCGGGCCGCAGCCCAGGTCTCCTGCTTATAGGACAACACCACAGATCTAGGCGTCATTCATGTCCCCATCATGGTGACACAGCACAGATGACTCGGCTCCCTCTGGTCTGGTGTCCTGCTTGTCCTCATCATGGTTACACAGTGCGAGTGGCTTGGCTCTATCTCTTCATTACACATGGTACCAACTCCAGTGAGTAGAGAAAGGTGCTTAGGAGCAGAAGCAGCAGCAATGAGGGTAGGGATGTGGGAGTGAAGCCGGTTCTGTCCCTTATGGTTAAGACCCGGCAGAGCAGATGCTTGGTCATCCATCGTGGTGCGTAGAAGGAGGCTTTGCATAAGAGCAGAACGAAGGGGATTGCCAGCTTACTGTGAGGGGGAAGCTGTATGATTGCCTTGAAGCCATCAATCCTCTTAAGAGAATGTGTACACAGGGGGCGGGAGGGGGTGCTTCACGTGGCCAGAGCCCAAGGGGTATAAGCAAAGAACTTTCCATAGTCTATCTCAGACTTCTCCCTCACTGGGAAAGTAATCTCATCTTTTAAAATTGAGTAAGGGAGAATTCCTGATTGCCTTGGGTTCTATGCCAAGGCTAGATACCTAATTGAAAGAACACTGTGCGTGGTAAGCATATTTCTTGTAATACCTACCACTTTTTCTCCCACACCATAGTGTGTCAGCCCATATTTGTTTAACTCAGAAGAAAAGTCTTTATTTTTTCCATCAATCTAGCTTTCTGGCATACTGTTCCAATATTTCATTATATATATAAAAAAAATAGCATTGAACCCTGGAACAAAGCGATATGCTTGAGGCTGCCTTATACTTTCTGAGACATAATTCTCCGTCATTTCTGTATGTAACGGACATGGTATTGCTCACTTTGGGCTGAAATCACAGCCTACTAGTCACAAGAAATAATTCACAGTATCTCATCTATCCTGACTGTGAATTACGATTTCCCCTATAGAATGACCCCCTATAGAATGACCCCCTATAGAATGACCTTGGCCCTGCGCTCCAAGTGTAAGCATAAATCTCAAAGGAAGACTGCATATATATAGGTAAGTTTAGTGCATCTGCGTAGAAACGCATACATATTCTTGAAGGAAAGAATCATGGTTGACAGGAACAGGATGAAATAATTGACCCTGGAGTTGCCACACTAGTTACTTTATGCATATGGGACTGACAAGAGAATTTTCTACTTACACGTAATAATTCTCTAGTTTTTTGGTCTCCTTCGTTGGCTTGTTTGCACTCTGGAAAACTGTCCCACTAAATAATTTCTAAGGGACGTATTCGGATAGTGAATCAAAATTAATCCTCGTGACAACAAGCTTGGAATCTAAACCGAGCACTTTTCTGAAATAAATGCAGGTGTGTAAGATTTATCCCTTTTATTTGTAATAAGAGCTATCCATGCTATAATTTTCACATACTTCTTTTTCTATTTAACAGAGTGTTGCAGACAATCTTGCTCTCTCTTCATTTCGATGCACACCCACATAGCTGCAAAACTAGGCTGAGGGATTCGTGGTACGGAATCCCTATTTCCTTGGTACTTCTTGGTTTGCCTCCCTCTTCCCATGTTCCCCAGACCCATCAGCAGTCAGCCATCCTACAGACAACAGGTCCTCTAGTAACCTCAAACAGCAAGCTGCAAGTGATCCACCATGGGTTTCTCATTTGCTAACACAATCAATTACCAACAAACAGATTTCCAAAGCACATGCATACACTTCTCTGTGAGCTAGCTATTTCTCTCCAGAATTTTCTCTTTCTTTCACTTATCAGCATTGAATAAATCTACACAGATCAAGTACATAGTTCACAGCTTCATAATCCTAGAGAGTGCTTGGCTCCACATTGATGAGCAAGCTCTGTCTCAATGGCTGCTTTCATCTCTGTGAACAAGGCTGTTATAAGTGCCCTTTTTGTAGACTTTTAGGGTACTCATCTTTTGTAGATACTACTCCAAAGTAGATTTCTTCATGACAATACACACAGGCATTTAGCTTGTTGAATTCATTGAAAGCATAGCATGATGGCTAGCTCTGTCAACTTGACACAAGCTAGAATATCTTAGGAGGAGAATCTCATTAAGAGAATCTCATTAAGATTCTTCTACCATGGATATATCTATAGAGAATATCTTAATGAATTTAAGTAATGTAGGAAGAGCTAGTCCACTGTGGGTGGCGTCATTCCTTAGACAGAGGGTCCTGAACTAAGACTGGAAAAACACGGCGTGAGCTATAAGCATGAATGTGTTTATTTCGCTCTGCCCTTGACCGTGGATAGGATCACTTTTTTACGTTTGACTCCCAGATAGGATGAACCATAACCTGGAAGTGTGGCTAAAATAAACCCTTTCTCTGCCTAAGTTATTTATGTCAGGATATTTTATCACAGCAACAGAAATAAAACCAAAACATATAGGTTCCATTGATTTCTGTTTCTGGTAATAATGTAAGTGCCACGTCACCAATATCTTTATCTGCGAGAATTAAAAATGGCTACTGGTGAATATTTTTGTCATTAGGTAAGTATTAAGTGACACTCCATTGTTAGTTCAGTGGGGACCACCCCACCCATGTGTGGGTATCAAATGTCCATTTCAGCGTCTGTGAACTATCTGAGCTGTGGTCCTCTGACTTGATCATCTACATCATCTGTTTTCCAGTGTACAACTTTTTTTTAACTTATAAAATCAAATCAGCAAGTACACTTTGCCATATCCGTCGTTTTTCTTTAAGGTGTTCACAAGATCCTCAGTCACATTTCTATAACTTACCTCATAGATTTTAGGCTCCCTTCTTGGTGAGGACAGTATCTTAAACCCCAGCTGGTAAAGTAGTTCAGCAAATTTTGGGGGGACAAGGTCTCGCTATGTAATTCTAGCTGCCTGAGAACTTGCTGTGTAGACCAGGAAGGATGACCTGAAGCTTAGAGAGATCCATCTGCCTCTGCCTCTTGAGTGATTTACCCCCACACCCAGTGGAAATTTTGCTTTTAAAAATCCTTATAGCACAAAGTTGGACTGACTCAACCATCTTCCTGACTTTTTATCTTTGTTTTGTGAATGATCATCTCATTTACTAATTCAGGTGTTTAGCTGATTTCACATTTATACTGCCAATATTCAGAAGAGAAATCAGCCTGGCACTTAGATATCAGCTAGCAGCAGGGACCATTCACTCTGTCCCACCTTCAGGTCCTTTGTCAGTCTTCAGGGTGGCAGTGTGACAGTGCAAGAAGCACATGGTAAATGTGCATAATTGCACCAATAATTGCTTTAGCCTCATCACATAGATCATATACATATACATAAAACATACATATACATGTGTGTGTTCACTGTGGTATACACACATACATCATATATGTGTATGTATGCATATATCTTACACATACACATATGCATATACATAGATCATATAGATCATCATATACATATATACATATATGTACTGTATATAATGACTACTGTATACTATATATGATTACAGTAAACCAACAAATGTGATCATTATTAAGTCTATATTTATTTACATCAAGAGTTGTCAGACTGAGAAAGCACAAACCACAAAACAGCACAGTAATTTTTCAGTAAATTTTAATCATTCTTGGCATTACAACAAGCCAGGCCTTGCGCTGAGGCCTCTCCTGGCACCTTTCACTTGATTGTAATTAAATTAATTGATTTTTTTTATGTGTCTGTCCTTTGTTTGCAGTCTTGGTTATACTTCAGTGAGCGCATCGCGTCCTCAGCATGATGAGATGGCTTACTGGTGAGTACCCATCCACGGGGCCTTCATTTCAGCCCAGGCCCCCTGAGGTAACTGCTCTCCCTTTAAAGTCACTCACTGTGACTCACAAGGTACCTGGTAAGGTTTTAGAGGAAGGGTTTATGGGTAATAAATGCCATGCCCAGGCAGGCTGTCACCACCCAGATTAGAGGTGCCCAGGCAGGCAGCACCAAGCAGATCAGACAAGTACAAGTGTGTCCCCAGCCTCCTATCCAGGGGTTCCCTCCCATGGAGGATGCCCACTCACATGCTGCCCACTCAGGCCCTCACCCTCCACACCCTTTTCCCTTGCTCTTGTTAGTACTCCATTTGTGATCACATCACCTGGCCCTGGGCTCCTCTGCTCAAGCAGTCTCTGAGACCACAGTATTATGATAATCTGCAATAAGCTGCCCAGCTCCCAGCAGACTAAGGGTAGATCCTATCAGAAGTAACAACTGATTCCAGCATGTCTCTGGTCCTGCCATCTACCTTGCTGCTGGGGTGTGGAAATACAGCTTGGGCAGGCAAATCAGGAGATTCTAGACTACATTCACCCTACGACACCACTGGGTGCTGGCCTTGTGGACAACACCAATGCACCACTCAAGGAGTGGGAGAATTCAGCCTTGGGTGGAGGCCTCAGTCCAAGTAAGAAATGACATAGGCTGAGGCCAAAGTTGGGGTTCCCTGACTCCTGGGCACCCAGTTGCTGCTGGAAACCACAGAGTTAGAACAGAGACGCCCACGGGCCTAGGAGGATGAGTCTAAGGCAGGGGTTTACCAAACTCCAGGACACCCAGATGCTGGTGTTGGGAATGGAGGGGGGCCACAGACTGAGGATAAAGAGCCCCAGGGGCTACTTCAGTGTGTGTTTGTGTGTGTGTGTGTGTGTATGTTAGTACACATATGCACATTTGGGGGGGTCATGACTATGCAGGGGATCATGAGTAGAGAGGAAAACACCTAAGGGAGGGAGAGAGAGGAAAGCAGACCATGTGACATGAAGGCAGAGAGGGAGACTATTTAGAGAAAGGAGCGGAGCAGAACCAGGCAGAGTCAACAGAGAAGGGCTGTGGGAGAGGGGGTGAAAATATGAACCAAGAATGATTAACACATATGCATGAAGACGCCATGATGAGACCCATTGCTCTGTTGGTCTCTGAGCTACAGTGTTAACTTTTAAAGGAAAACAAAAAAGAACTAGTGCTTTTGGAAGAAGTTCTCAGGCCTCATAGGACCACAGAGAACACTGAAGTGCCTGTTCGAAATGCCCACTGTACTGTCCTCCAGGGTAGCAGAACTTGTACCGTGACTATATATTGAGAGGAAGACTATTAGGTTGACTTACAAAGTATGGTCTGGAGGATCAAAGAAGTTGGATTCTGATGTCCAGGGAGTGGCCATGGCTGAGACTGAGTGGATGAAATCAACAGCAAGACCCAAGCAGAGTAGATGACGCTGACAGTACAATGTGTAGGCAAGCAATGCAAACACCGAAGCTTTCCCCTGGAAGGCCAGCAAAAGTTGATGCTCACATCCAGGGTGGGTCTTCTTACCTCAAATACCCTGATCAATTGAAATTCTTACAGGAATTACCCAGCAGTTTATTTCTTAGTTGACTCCAGCCAGATGCAACCAAGTTGACAACTGAGACTAAGGGTCACACACCAATAGGCAGGGATTGTGCCAGCAAACCTGGTCTCCGCAGCTCCTGGTCTCTACGCTCTGCTCTCTTGTTCTGGAGTCACCCTCCTCATGCAACCGGGGTCAGAGTACCTGTCATGCATGGCCATCTCAGGTTCAAATCCACACCTGGAAAATACAGGAGACGTGTGAGAGGCCTCCACCTCCTTTATCAGTAGCAGATATTCTATGTCCTGTGGAGAACCAGTGGTCACTCGGTCAGACATGTGAAGCTTGGGGAGCATTGTGGGAGGTGACCAAAAGCAGCTGCTTTTACCTCTTAGGAATTTGAGAATTTTTCTTCTGAAGTATAAATGCTTTCCTGTCATGAGCAGCCACACTACAAGTAGAACTGTCAAGGTCAAGTCCTCTCATTTGGTGTTGTGAGGTTACACAGCCACCCTTTGGGAATCCATGGCCTTTCTTATTGCAATGACCTCTGTAGGGGTAGCTCCGAAGAGAGGCCTCTCTCACAATACTCTTTCTTCCTGCCTTTTATTGTCTTTCTAAAAATACCAATGTTTCAGACTGCAATACACTCATAACTCAAGCTTTAATTGGAGTGAGACTAATTATTCCCACTTATACTGTGACGATAATGTATTATGTGTGCTGTCCTTCCTTAAAGTGCGAGATTTATAGATCATTTTAATGGCATTTTAATCATTTCATTCTATTTTTTTAAATTCAGCACATTAATTTGCAGAGACACACCAGCAGCGTTGAAAGCCTCTGTGAACTTGAAGAGAAGCATAAAGCCAGTCACTGTCATTGTTCCCTAGACAGTAGAAGATAACTGTGGAGGCAGAAGTCAGAGTTTGCAATCTGATACAAA